>NW_007726775.1:93758-122480 GCF_000696425.1 Galeopterus variegatus
TTCTTTTTGCTTTCTTTCTTTCTTTCTTTCTTTCTTTCTTTCTTTCTTTCTTTCTTTCTTTCTTTCTTTCTTTCTTTCTTTCTCTCTCTCTCTCTCTTGCTTGCTTGCTTACTTGCTTTCTGGCTTGCTTGCTCTCTCTCGCTTTCTCACTTTCTTTTTGCTTTCTCTCTTGGTTTCTTGCTCGCATGCTCTCTCTCTTGCTTTCTCGCTGTCTTTCTGCTTTCTTTCTTTCTTTCTTTCTTTCTTTCTTTCTTTCTTTCTTTCTTTCCTTCTTTCCTTCCTTCCTTCCTTCCTTCCTTCCTTCTTTCTTTCCTTTCTTTCTCTTTCCTTCCTTCCTTCTTGCTTGCTTGGTTTCTTGCTCGCTTGCTCTCTCGCCCTTGCACTTTCTTGCTTTCTTTCTTTTTGCTTTCTCTCTCCAGGGGTGAAATGATGTCTGTAAGTTACTTATAATATGCCAGGCCCAGGGCTAAGTGTGTGATAACTGTTCAGGCTTATAGGCTCCCCTCACCTGGGGGAGTGGTACCTGCACCAGCCCCAGCCTCCCAGGGATTAATCTTTTCCTGGCTTGGCTGTGGAGGAGAAGGGGCCTCCTTGAATCAGTTCCTAGGCATAGATTTAAGACTCTTCCCCATCAGATATGGGGTAGATGAAATTGAGAGCAAAGAGGAGGGAGAGGCAGACCGTTTAGCCCACTTCTCACAGTTTCCCAAAGCTACCACTCTCAGAAGGAGTGCAGGCCCAGCTGCCTTCTTTGAACAACGTGCTACCCTGACCACCATCTTTTCCTCTCCAGCTACCTGCCTTGACTACCTCCCATCTTTATAGAGAATAGAAAAATTTGACTTTATCAGGGCTGGCATTTTGTCATAAACTCTGCTGTATTTCCAGACAGTTATTATTCCCCCCCTTCATGAACCTAACTCATGGCTCCCCTTCCTTCTCAGGAATCTGATTGGTTTCTTTCTAAGAAGCCTGCCATCAGTATTTTCAGAGCTGATTTCTGTAGCACAAACCATGGAGATTAGAAAGGCTCCTGGGAGCTGGGGTGAGCAGGTGGAAGGAGGTCTGCCCTGCCACCTAGTGGTAAGAGAGAAAACGATCCCTAGGTGCTCTCAGGCAGAGTTTTCTGAGGGAGGGGGGGAAGGGAAGGCAGGGAGTGGAGGCCACCTTGGGAGAGATCACCTTTACTTACGGCAGCGGACCATCCTCTCCTGGTGACCAGGTGGCAGGCTTCAGGGAAGACAGGGTCCAGCTTCAAGAACCCTTTCCTGTCCCTGTCTTCAGGGAAGTCCTTCCCAACGCTGGACCCAAAGTCAACCCTATTAATCAAAGGAATTCAGCATCATCTGCCTCTTCCAGGAATAAGTGGCTCACCGTTTTTGTTTTCGTTTTCTAAATCAACAGTTACCTGTTCAGCAGTTACTGGGCTCTACCCAATCCCCAAGTATCACCATGAGACCATACCAGATACAGACGCAGGTCCCTTTTCATGGAACATAAAATCAATTGGGGGACAAGGAAACAAAAATAAGGCATGGTGGTCAAGCCTGAGACAGATGCCATTGGTCAGTGTTTCGCAGCATTTGGGGGTCCTGGACGATACAACAGGCCCCTCTCCCAGTCTCACGACAATGTGCATGTACACACCCACTTCTTTTTTTTTTTTTTGTCTTTTGTCTTTTTCCGTGTCCGGCAACGGATCGGATCGCAACCCTCAGTGTTGCCCCCGTACCGGACCGGGGACCGGCAACGGGATTGCAACCCTCGGTGTTGCTCCCGCGCCTCACTCAGCCAGTGAGCGGGAACCGGTCTGTATGTGGGATCCGAACCCTCGGGCGGGAGTGCCTCCGCGCTTCCCAAGCACGGCGCACTTATCCAGTGCGCCACTGGGCCGGCCCCACACCCACTTCTACATACAATTTCAGGGGTCCTCAGACCTCAGGTCCACTATGGGCCCCTCCACCACCCCCAGGCTTCAAGGTCTGTAAGCCCCTGAAGAATCTGAGAGAGGCACAAGTCCAGCTTGATCTTTCGTAGGACTGTGTGACCCGCTGTCAGAGGGTTAACGGAGAAAGGTCACCTTGCATAGACTCTCTAGGATGGCCAGATAGGTGAGTGAGCCCCAGGGTATAAGCCAGTTCTTCCCTTCAAGTTGAAGGTCAGAGAGGATAGGAGTACGTCTGCCTTCTGCTGTCCTATCCCTGGGTCCAGGGCTGTGTCAAACAAAGGCCGCTGTTTGGACAGAAACAAAAGTAGACACGCGAACATAACTCGGACTCAGATACACATATCAACACTACGTACGCATACACGGACTGTGATACAGAAGTACATGCCAGAGGACACCGACACCCTACACACACACAAATACACAGAGGTAAAGGCACAAAGGCAGGCCTAGCTACGCCCAGTCAACAAACCAAAGGATCTAAATGCCGACTCTCTAGACCACAAAACCTCGCAGCCACGCCAAACTCACGCGGGGGCGGGGCCTCCCGGGTCGAGGCGGGGTCAGGGGTCAGAAAGCGGAGGCGCGCCCAAGATGGCGGCCTCCATGTGCGACGTGTTCTCCTTCTGCGTGGGCGTGGCGGGGCGGGCCCGGGCCGCCGTAGAAGTCCGTTTCGTGAACAGCGCTAAGGTGAGGCCGAGGCAGACCCTACAGGGAACCCCACCCCATCCGGCCTTGGAGACAGCCCCGAGGGGCCCTATGCGCGGAGCCTAGCGGCTCCTGTGTCTCTTGGACGCTGCGGCCCGACCCCTTTTCGCGGCCGGGGAGCTCCCTGTCTGTCCCCGCACGCAGGCTCCTGACGCGGTCACGCAGTGGACTAGGACCTCCGGTGTCTCCTTGCGCGCCCCCTCCCCGCGGAGCCCTTCCCGCCCGCCAGCGGCTCTGCTACGGCTGCTCCGAGCCAAGATGGAAGCATTGCTGCTGGGCCATGGGAGCGGTGGGTGGGGACGTGCCGGGCAGAGGGAACGGAGATATAGAAAAGCGTGGGTCCTCAGGGAACTTCTGAGTAAGATTTGGTTGGCGGGATGAGGAGACAGGGCAGGACCCTTCATGAAGGACTTTGTACCCTTACGAATTTTGACCAGAGCCCAAAGGCCGCGGGAGCATTTGAAGGGTTTTAAGTAGGAGAGTGACATGATTTTGTCGTTTTTATTATCGTGTTTTAAAAGTTTATTGTGGAAAAAAATATAAAATGCATGTAAGGAAAGAAAAGATAGGAATTACTCATAATCCTATACTTGTGCAAATACGTGTGTATTAAAATTACATTCTTAGAAACTGCTTTTTGGTGCAGCATTGCATATTTCAGTATCAATAAATCTCTTTCTACATACTCATTTCTAAGCGCTAAGTAATAGTCTGTTTCATGGGAGGGCCACAGTTCAACCAACCCCTTATTTATGGACCCTTTATTGTGCCTTATTTTTATTTTATTTTTTTAAAAAGATGACCGGTAAGGAGATCTCAACCCTTGGCCTGGTGTTGTCAGCACCACGCTCAGCCAGTGAGCAAACCGGCCATCCCTATATAGGATCCGAACCCGTGGCCTTGGTGTTATCAGCACCGCACTCTACCGAGTGAGCCACGGGCCGGCCTTATTGTGCCTTATTTTTCACCCCTGGGGTTAAAGCTCTTGGAGGTCAGTTTCTGTGCAGACATCCTTTTGTTCTCTCCAGCACTATTTTCTTTCCTAGTTATATTTGCCAACTGACTTGCGCAGAATGATATTACTTCTCATTTACATTTCTTTGGTTACTGGTAAGGTTGAATAATTACGTGTAGTGACTGTGTGTGTCCTTGGTCTTTGTCCAAGATGTTAGCCTCTGGTCATTGTCTCCTGCTCTCATCATCGTAGTACTGATTCAGTTTCCCAGCCCCGTCTTCCTTTTTCCTCTTTCTGCTCCAGAGGCATCTAAACACTCAGTGGTAAATCAGCTCGCCTGCATCCTTGGTCTCCTTAACTGCTGACATCTCCATCTCCACCGAGAGCCGCTTGTGCTGCTGGGTGCCCTACAGTTTGATGGTGTCTCAGTTCGATCACTCCTAGCTTGCAGTGATATTCACTTTTATCTTCATTAGCCCTCAATCTCTCAGCCCCCTCCTTTCTTCACTTCCCTCTCACTTCATCACTTCAGCCACTCTGTTTGCCCAGTTGTCCTGTCCCAGCCTTCTATCAAGATGCCAGCTGATTGATTGCCTTCTCCATGCCTACACCTGAGCTGCTTCTAGTGTAGAAGGCTGCATACCTACCTGGACTTGGTAACAAGATGGTTTATCCTATCCTTTTTGCATCTGTCTTCACCAAGTGAGATTGGTTTGTGATTTTATTTTTCTTTGTGCTGTCTTCTTCAGGTAACCACATGAGGGTTATTCTTGTTTTTCAGTAAAATGGAGAAGCTTTCCACTTTTTCCTCTGTTACTGAATAATTTAAATAGCATGGGAATTATTTATTCTTTGAAAGTATGAGAGAATTGGCTCGTGAAACTGTTGGAGTAGTACTGAAGCCATGTTGGGACCAAAAACTGCATGCACTGTAGGCAGATTTTAAAAGGACACAGTTTTTTTCTTGGCATGTATTTCTTTGAGTTCCCTCTTTTCCCATGGTTATATGATATCTTAAACCTTGGTTATGGGGCAAGATGACATCATTTATATAAGTGTAAAGTTGTTTTCCAGCCAGCCTGAAGCTGCAGACTTGCAGACCCTACCCAGACCCTGAGATAACAGCAAGGAGGGGAGTAGAAACCAGATGGAGCCTTGGCAAAAATTTGCACCTGGCCCCTTGCACCTCCCCCTCCCTCCTGCTTTTCATTTCCCACATTCCATTCCCTCTAGCCTTGCCTTTAAAAACCTCTCAGCAAATCTGAGTCTTTGAGATGGCTTTAGTCTGGCCATTCTCCTTCAGATTTACCAAAGAGATAAGTTAGGGTAACATCTCTCCTCTCCTCGAGTCACCGGTATTCATGGATAAAGCTGACTTCCATTTTCACCAACATTTGTCTTTTGAGTGGTTTGTTTATTGAAAGGGGGCAGGCAGCTAGACCTGTGCCTCATAACAGAACCGTATGGGATCTTATATGGGGGTAGTTTTTGATAACTTTTAATTTTTTCTGTGGATATTGGCAGGAATGATTTTCAAATGTTTACCAGCTACTATGCCAGGGACATGGTCCGTTATAACGGAAAACTGACCAGGTCCAGTGGACACCAGCTGAAATTTCATACTGGTGCACACTAGCCAGATATCAGCATGACTTATTAGTCTGTCTGGATTTTCTTCCTTTAGAATTCACTTGTGGTCATTCGTATTTTTCTAGAAAAACAATAATTTAATCAAGATTTTCAAATTTACTACATAAACTTAAAGTTTTGCACAATCTTTCCTTAAAACTTATTTTTCAAATTGGAAATATGTTTGTATGGGTTGTCCCTTTCAGGTTCAGTGTTCTCCAACCTTCTTGGTATTATGAATTAGAGCTGTTTTTCTTGAAATACTTTCATCTTTTTTGGGGATGAGTGACTTCATGAAGGAACAACTCTGATTCTTTTCCTTTTTTAAAAAAAAATTTTTTTTTTATTGTTGTTGTGTTTTTGTTTTTAAAAGATGACCGGTAAGGGGATCTTAACCCTTGACTTGGTGCTGTCAGCACCACGCTCTCCCAAGTGAGCCACAGCCGGCCCTTCCTTTTGTTTGGATTACTAAATATTTCCTGCATTTGGTCATCCAGAAGGAGGGAGAGGGAGATCTATATTTGTCCAATATTGAGATTTGAGATTGTCAGAGATAATGTGGGTCCCTTGTCATGTCATTTTGTCCCAAAGAAGAAGGCTAAGTTTTTATTTTGCTAGATTGGGTGCCAGGAGCTACACGGTATGGAGGTGGGGTTTTCAGGAAGACAGTCAAGGGTCCACAGCTTTGTTTCACCTTCCCATTCTACTGTTAGATGGAGCTCCCAGAGTTGTTCACAGGGTTGACATTTGTGGTTCATGGGTTACTTAGGGCCTGTTGTGGTCTACACATCCCTGCTGCTCTGCGTTTGGGAGGTGCCCCTGTCTGGCCAGAGTGCCAGTGCTAGATGGAAGCAGGGAGTTACCAGGAGGCAACAGTGACAGGACATTTTGCTGTTGTGTCAAGCATTTTTTTTCTCTTTCTTTGTTGTGGTGGCTCAATATTGGCAGGAGCATCATCCTTCTTCTCTAGCTGAGCAGCAGGAGTAAGTGCCCAGCAGGCCAGTAACTGCCTAGGTTCTTAAGCCATCTCCTGAGTTCTTTTGCACATTTGAGAGGTGGTAGTTCAGAGGCTGTTTTCTCATCATTCATCCCTTACATGATGTATATATAGTGTTTTAGACCAGTTCCTCTCAAACTTTAACATGCAAATGAATAAACCTGGCATCTTGTTGAAATGTAGATTCTGATTCTGCAGGTCTGAGGTGGGGCCCAAGATTCTGTATTTCTAACAGTGGGCAACAGGTGATACCTATGTTGCTAGTCCATGTACCTCCCATTGAGCAGTAAGGAGCTAGAGATCAAAAGTCCATGACAATTGCATTCTGGAAACTACCTGGTAGTTATTATTATAATACTCACTTTTCACATGGGAAACAGATGCAAAGAGGTAAAGTAGTTGGCTCAAAGGTTCACAGCAAGTTAACATTAGGACTGGTGCTAGGATTAGCTCATTCCTTTCAGTGCAACCCCTGAGTGCTTGTTGGGTGCCAGGTGCTGTGCTAGGTGCTATGGGTATCCAGCTGACCAAAAAAGAGGGCACATTCTCCTCCAAACTAGGCCTTTCTGTCCTGTAGTGTAGGATTTCTCTGCAACCCGGAGCAGCAGCACCACTGCTAAGATCCTGAAGGGGCATGTAGGTGACTCAGAGAAGGCTCCCCTGCCATTACCAGCTCCTGGTATAGGAGGCTGCAGTCTGCTATGAGCCTTGGCCTTTCTCTGGCCATTCTAAAAGTTCTCCTCCTCTGAGCAGTCTGAGGTGGCTGCCGTGGTGGCTCCCTCCCTGTCCCAGGTCTTCTGCTCTGAATGGGCTGAAAGAAGTGCAGCTGAAAGTAGGTCAGAGCTACATTTCCAGAAGAAGCAGTTATGAAGGGTGCTGACCATACTCTACAAATCTTCAGAGGCAGAGGCTTCTGCTAAGAGTGAGGCATGTAGGGGTGAGGCTGGACAGCCTTCTGGGGGCTCTTGGAGCTATGTCTTCTGTCCCTTCTTATGGCCATCCTCTTCCTTCTCTGCCCTGTTAGGGAAAGGGGCTGTTTGCCACACAGCTGATCCGGAAAGGGGAGACCATCTTTGTAGAACGGCCCCTGGTGGCTGCACAGTTTCTCTGGAATGCACTTTATCACTACCGAGGTGAGCACATCTCTCCTACTCCTCATGGCTGCTGGGCCCAGTCACCTTTGTGCATGGAAAAGAGCTGATACATTCCTACTGGCTGATGTCTCTGGGACTCTGGGTGCTGGGAGGAAGTGCTGTCTTCCCTTGGAGAGCTGTGCCTGAGAACCACACCTCTGTCCAATCTCAGGTGTTTGGGGCTGGGCACCTGCAGTAGGAGACTCTTTTGATGTGCTCCTTGGAGGAGGACTGTCACTCAGGCAGAACTTAGAGTCTGGCCCCATAGTATAAGGGACTGGACGTGCCAAAGTGGAGCCCAATACCAAGAAGAGGCTGTGTGGCCCTTGTTCTAAGAAGGCTGAGTTAGGAGTCAGAAGCAAGTAGGATGCCCTTAGCTTTAGCTGGCCACGCACTTTTTTTCACACTTTTCTTAAGCTAGAGACAAACCATGAAAGGAAGGTTATCGGCTCCAGAGTGTGGTGAAAGCCCAGTCTGAGGGTGATGGTGGGAGGAGCCCACAGACCAAGTTTGATTGAGAAGCAGGGAGACTTACACAAGAGAGGCTAGGAGTTCTTGAGAGGAAGGGTCATCCACCTTTGGATGCTGTGAAATTCATTCACTTATCCCATTCTTTAATGTAGTCATTCATTTACTGACTCACTTCCCAAACTTTTATGGAACACCTGCTATGTGCCAGGCACCATTCTAGCACTGGGGACACTACTTGAAAAGGACAGATGTGGCCCCTGCTTTCGAGACACTTACATTGTTGTATCTGTCACCCTCAGCCTGTGACCACTGCCTTCGGGCACTGGAGAAGGCAGAGGAGAATGCCCAGAGGCTGACCGGGAAACCAGACCAGGTTCTGCCTTACCCAGAGCTGTGCACTGTGCACAAGGACCTCCACCAAAACTGTCCCCACTGCCAGGTGAGCATCCCTGGGGAGTGCACTTGAAAGGGGGTGGGCAAGGGAGGTCTTAGCTGAAGTCCTCATTGGGGAGACAGGAGCAAAGACAGACCTAGTCATGGCCCTTGAGAACCAGTATGAAGGGTAAGACATTGAAACGGCTCAGTCACCGTTCCAGTTTCATTCTCCTTGTCCCAGTTCCATTGCCTAGAAAATGGGATTGGTGGAGGCTTGCCTTCTTAGGGGCCTGGCAAGGGGTCCCTTTCCTTTTACAAGCCTAGGTTAGGTGCCTCTCTCACATGCCCCCAGAACAACCTGTGTTATCTCATGACACCTCTGAGCTACTGCTCAGGAGCTATGGAAGGAATGCGGTTAGAAGAGGTGAGTACTACATGGGATGTATGCACCTCACACATCCTTACCCCATGGCCAGATCCTAGGGTGCTAACCTGACTTCCACCCCACCTAACAGGTGATGTACTGCAGTGCAGAATGTCGGCTGGCAGCTGCTGAGCAATACCACCAGGTCCTGTGCCCCGGCCCCTCCCAGGATGACCCCCTCCATCCTCTCAACAAGCTGCAGGAGGCATGGAGGTAGGTCTCTTTTCCTCTCATCTTTCCTTCATCCTTCCCTCCCTGCCTGCCTGTACTTAGGAGATGTGGTTATCTTTCTTAAGTTACCATCCCCCAGATTTTTCCTCCATTCTTAGGGTTAAACAGAGGTCACATTACCCAACCCCCTGCTTTTAATCTGGGCTCCCAGTCCCATTATCCTCAGCAGTTTACACACTCCCAGAAAGAGCCCCATTAAGCCCATAGGGATGCAAAGTCCTGCTGAAGTTCCTGTCTATGACTTTCTCTCTTTTGTAATTGATTGAATTGGTCGGAAGGTTTCTCTGTGGTAGTCAGACTGGGTTTCCTTGAGCACAGTTACTGGGGAGGGAATTTCTAGGCCACACTTCTTTTCTCTTTCCCCAGGAGTGTTCACTACCCCCCTGAGACTGCAAGCATCATGTTGATGGCCCGGATGGTAGCCACAGTGAAACAGGTGGGCTCACGTGACTCTTCCAGGGAAGCTGACTTTGGCCCCATTCAAACCTTGGTCTCAGTTTTCTCCTCACCTTAAGGCCCTAGCCGGATGCAGAGTTCTTCCTGGGTTTGCCAAAGGAGAGCTGCTTGCTATGTAAACATAAATAGGAGTATGGTGAACATAAATCAGGCATGGGTAATGGAGGAATGGGCTCATTTTACTTGCAGTCCTTGATCTATGAGCAGATGTCTTGTGCAGCAGCAGTTCATGCATTCCGTTTATAAGCACCACGTTTTCAGGACCGTGTCTCTTACATAAAGTGGGAGAAGCTTCTCTGTTAATACCGTCATTCCTCAGCCTTGTTCTCCTATTTTTCCAGATGTTGTTGAAACAGCTAGCTGGACTCCACTTGGGGAGGTGGTTGGGGGTGGGCCATGTGGGAAAGAAGTCTCTCAGGCAAAGGAAGGGCCCCTTGATGCTCATGTGTGGTGGTGTTTCCCTGATGGCAGGGGCTTTAGAACCAGGCTGCCCCTCCCACATGGGCAGGAGTGCCAGTAAGGAGGTTGGTGTCCGTGACCCTTAAATGTATTTGTTCACTGCAGGCTATGGATAAGGACCGCTGGATCAGGCTCTTCGCCCAGTTCTGTAACAAAACGGCCAATGAAGAGGAGGAAATTGTCCACAAACTCCTGGGGGACAAATTCAAGGTTAGTGTTCTCCCATGACCCATCTCCCCTTCTTCCCTAAATAGCCTGGGATGTCTTTGGCTATCTGTGAGAAGTTCCACATTTGGTCCCTTCCCAGCCACAGGAAGAGGTTAAAACCTGGACCCAAACATCAATTCAGAGGAGTTTCATTCCTGCCACTATTAACTTCATGACTTAATGTGGACCTAAAATTGGAAAGTGGGGAAGTGGGGTGATGACAGAGGACAGAGTGGGTGGATGCCCTGCTCTGAACGTGCTGTTTACACTGGTGTGGGAAGGCAGGACCCCTTTCATACCCAAATCAGGTATAAGGGAAGTATGGACGGTTGGGGGTCCATAGAGCCAGGGAGCAGTGTGAAGTTGCCAATATACTGAGTGCCCGTTCCCAATCAAAGAGCACAGCTTCTCACTGAGGACAGCAGGAGCTACCTGAGAGTAGAGGCGAGCCTTCCTGCATGGAGTTCAGAGGAAAGGAAGGGGAGAGTTCATCTAGTCTTGAGGCCAGGTTGAGGGAGTCTGGAGGGTGGTGGTGAGGACAGACATTGTCAGCCAGGCTGCCTCAGACTTGCTGGTACAAGTGTAGGAAAATGGGGAGAAATGTTGGGTTTGCCACCCTGGGTTGGAGCGGCCATCAGCCTGCCAAAGTTCTTTGGAGATAAGGACTCTGTAGCCTTCTTTTGCCCCCAGGGAAAGCTCAATCTACAGAGCTGGCCCTTTTTCCTCCCCTCACTTAGTCTTCTGGGCCCTGACTGGGTACTAACGGGAAATCCCCAGGGATGCAAGTCTCTCCCTGCTTCCCCTAAACCAGGGCCAACTGGAACTTCTGCGGAGACTCTTCACAGAGGCTCTTTATGAGGAAGCTCTCAGCCAGGTGAGCATGGGAAGGTCAGGACCAGTGGCCTCCTTGTTACTTCAGTTCTCCAGGAGCAATCAGAGCAGCATCTCCTTCTGGGACAGTTAAGCCAAAGCCAAATCCATCTTCTGGAGATGGGATGGGACTGACTTACACGTGACTTCCTGAATGGAGTCCATCAGCAAGTGGCTGTAACCTGAGTGCTCGTCTCCTCTCTTTCTCCCCAATAGTGGTTCACTCCAGATGGATTCCGGTCTCTCTTTGCTCTTGTTGGGACCAATGGCCAAGGAATCGGGACCAGGTTAGGAGAGAATGTTTCAGAGCTTATCCCTCAGGGCCCGGGTAGAAGATTGATTGAAGAAGGCAGCCACAGCTCCTTTCACAACTGAGGTGGGGTAGGGTGTGACTCTGTGGCCAGAGCACTGAACTGGACACGGTGGTGTGGAGTCAGAATGAATGAGGCAGTAGAGTCTGCTCTTGGGAGCCTTGATCTGTTGGGGAAGATGGAGCCCCCCCTTGGAGACAGAAATGGGATGGAGGTGGGATGCCCTTCTTTCTGGGCTTAACTTGCCTGGAGGTGGAGAGCCCTGTGACCTGGACCTCCTCCTCTCCAACCACGGGCTGCTTGGGACCCCCCAGCTCCCTGAGCCAGTGGGTCCATGCCTGTGATGCTCTGGAGCTGAAGCCTCAGGACCGTGAGCAGCTGGATGCCTTCATTGACCAGCTATACAAGGACATCGAGGCAGGTTGGTGAGATTCGGCCTTGGCCTCACCCAACCTTGGAGAACCCCCAAGTCAGATGGTGGACACACAGTCTTTCCTTAGGGAGCTCTGAGTTAATGGTGGGGGAAGGTAATCCCTGTGTGCCTTGTGGGGAGCTTCAGATCTGTCCACAGGACATGCAGGTGAGAAATGGCCTCAAGATCCATCCAGAGGCTTGATGCTGGGAGGAGGGGGAGTGCTGGACAAATGGCGTGATGTTGTACACAAAAAAGCAAGGCTTGTACCTCAGAGAAGCAATTTTAGGTAAAATGGTAGGGACTGGGTGCATTAGTGTGGTGGGGTGGCAAGAGAGTGGGACCAGTGCCTGTCCTTTGAGAGCCTAGTTTCCTTTTCCCACCTGTAAAATGGGTTGATAACATCTGCATATTACTGTTTTACAGCAACTGGCGAGTTTCTTAACTGTGAAGGATCTGGCCTTTTTGTGCTTCAGAGCTGCTGTGAGTCACGCCATTGAGGAGGGTTGGTCCCAGGTGTTGGGTCAAGGCGTTGCCTTGACCAGGTGGCCTCACAGCCACAGTTCATACTTCTTGGTTGGCCCTTTCTAGGCTGGTAGGGTTGAGTCTGGGAGTGGGGTTAGGTCTGAGCTTCTTTGGGCATTACCCTGGACCTTCTCTTTCTATCATTTTTTCATTTATTCACCTGCTCATGCTTTAACATATGCTTGTATATAAAAGCTTACAGTGGGACAGGCCCCGGGATAAGGCAGGTATAGAGCTCTGATTCTGGCAAATTCATGGGCTTTGCACCATCATTGCCCTGTGAGATTTGGTAGGAGAGTATGGGAGAGCCTGGGGACCCTCAGGATCCTGGGAAGAGGGAGCTCAGGCTAGAAGGTGAGTCTCATCAGCACCTGATGGGGAGAGGCAGAGCCAGCTCAGACAACTGCCTTTTCCAGATCTGTTTCCCACCCCCTGGTTTCCTTACGGCAGACCCCTCCTCCCAGGAGTCAGGGCCATGCTACCCCTCCCAAACTGGGCTCTCAGAGAGCCTCAGTCAGCCATTACCAGATGTCCAGTAGCAGAAAGAAGTGACTTAAGTGTTCTGGTGTGGGCATCCCTTCAGAGTCCTGTCCCTCTCTTTGTGAGACAATGGGAACACAACTGAGAGTGAAGTTCGCCAGTCACGGGAGGTCAGAGTGGGAAGTGATGTGGCAGTGCATTTGTGCCTGTGCTCCATGGTCCTCAGGAAAGCCCTCAGGAAGGGGAGTCAGGAAACTGGGGTTCCAGTACTTGCTCAGCTCCAGCAGGGATCAGAGAGCAAGAAAGGATGAGACCCAGTGCTCTGCAGAGTTGAGGCTATTATTTTTTTTTAGTCAATAATCCTCATTACCTGCCTCCTGTGACCCAGGCAACCACAGCTGTGTCCCCAATGCAGAGACCTCCTTCCCAGAAAACAACTTCCTTTTGCATGTCACCGCCCTGGAGGATATTAAGCCAGGAGAGGTGAGGGTGGCCAGGAGCCATGACGGATGGGTGGGCAGTGGGCCTTGAAAGTTCTCTGTGGGGGTTGGGAGCAGCAGTGACTAGAGCAATTCAAGTTCAGGCTGTTGGGTTGAATCCCCATATGCCTCAGGGCCTGAATCTTTATGGGTATGTTCTAACCCCACCCACTTTTTCGAAAAGTAACTCAGAAAGCTTCGGAGCGGAGCGGTGTTAGAGGGACAACTGTGACCAGGTTGTTGTCCCCAGCCACCTTTTGATCAACAGATCTATAGCTTCTAGGAAAGTGGGAGAGAACTCGGTATCTCGAGCTGTGGGGGGCTAGTGTGGGTTTGGGTTCCTGGCTGTTAGTTCAGTGCATAGAACCTGGTTGAATCTTCTTCCAGGGCAGGTAGCATCACACCAAGATAACCTCTGATCCCAGCCACAGACCTTGGCCACTGACTGACTTTCACCACGGCCTGAGGCTAACCGAAGTCTCCTCTCTGTCAGATACAGGTTGTTGGAGCCTCATAGTGGCCTGTCTGCTGAAGGCACAGGGGAATGGATCAGGGCAGCCCACCCCTTCACTGAAGGGCAGCTCAGGCCTGGCTCCTGGGATGGGACAGTGGTTGGAGATAGGACATTTGTTGGGGAGGCCCTTATCCCTTATCCTAATAGGGAGCACAGGCTGTCAGACCCCACCTCTCCTCTGCCCTACAGGAAATCTGTATCAGCTACTTAGACTGCTGTCAACGGGAGCGCAGCCGCCACAGCCGCCATAAGATCCTCAGGTGCCAGCTAGGGATGTGGTTGGGCAGCTGGGCTCTGTGGTCCTCCACCCCAGTGGCTGCCTAACTTTCACCCTCACCATCCTCCAACCCCTGCAGGGAGAACTATTTGTTTGTCTGTTCCTGCCCCAAATGCCTGGCAGAGGCTGATGAACCCAATGTGACCTCGGAGGAGGAAGAGGAGGAAGAAGAGGAAGGAGAGCCAGAAGATGCAGAGCTCGGGGATGAGATGACTGATGTGTGATGTTGCCCTGCCCAGAAGGGGCCCTGCCCCAGACCATGCCAGAAAAGGGGGCCCTTCCCCTGGACAAGAGGCTTGGAAGGAACTCCCCATTCCCTTGCCTGCATTCCCTCCATTCCAATTCTCTCAGCCAGAGGGTAGGACAGAGGCTGGACCCTAGGCCCCCAATTCCCCACCAGACCTCATGCCCTGGACACTGCTGCTGAGTTGGCTCAGGCTCTGCCCTGTCCCTGAGCCTTTCAGAACTGGCTTCCCCCTGAGGTTACTCCACTCCAAGGTGTGAGGGGCTGGAACCAGGGTCAGGGCCTAACGGTATTTCTTCCCCTTGGCCCCGTAGCCCACACTCGCCCATCCACTGGCATCCCTCCTTCCAACTTGCTGTTGATTTATTTTGAGGGGCTAAAAACGTGGCAAATCTGAAGAGACTGATTTCATTGAAACAGAAAGGGGAAGTAGTGAAGAACCCTGACCTTCCTTACCTCCCACCTGCCACTGTTGTAGCTGGTAAGGAAACTATTTGACCACTAGCCCAGCAGGGAGAGGCAGGAAGGATCTGGGCCTCCAAAGCACCTTCCCCAAGGCTCTGCCAAGACTCTGGATTGGGGGGATTACCTCCCTCTTCCCCACTACGCCCACCATTTGGACATCTGGGGAAGTGGAGAATAACACCTGCCCTAGACTCCAGAATCCATACCTTGTGCTTTGCCTCTCAAATCCTGGCACAGTGATTGGCTCCATGGGGTATGGAAGAGGCCTCTGCCTGCCTCAGTAAGGGTATGTGGGGGATTTTCACCTTTTCTCACACTGTTCCCACTGAGGACTCCAGCAGCATGACAGAGACCTGGTAGATGACAGACCTGTCCTTAATTTAGGATGCCCTAATCTTTCCCCAGGGCAGGTAAAATCGGTCAGTGAGGGGCTCTCCCATCCTCAGTCTCCATCTTTAGGGTCTCTACAGAGGAACATTGAAGTCTTCCAGAAACGTAGAGGAGATTAGCCCTGACCACATCTCTCCTTCCCCTAGACTAGCACCACCCCTGTTGCTCACTGTTGGGTTGGATGCTGTGGAATTATCACCCATCAGTCCCAATGCCTTCCTGCCTACCTTCCCTGAGGAGCCTGCCACATCCCTCTGCTGAGGGTTCCCACCCCACAGGCCCTTTCCGGGATCATGGAGCCAGGTGGAACCTGCCTTTCTGGCCCCCTTACCTATTAGGATATTATTCCTTTCACAGTGGCCAGCACCCTTCTCCCACCCCTGCCTGCCCACTATTCTCAATAAAATGTGAGTGGTGACAGGCCTCTGGAGGAATGCTTTGTGGAGAATGGCTAGACAGGCTGCTCAGGGCATGCAGCAGCCAAAGGGTGCAAAGTCAAAGGTGCAAAGGGGCACAGGTTAGACCAGGTGATGGCAGGAAATCGGAGTTCTGGGCTCCCCATCTTGGGCTTATCTCTGGTCTCATCTTGGGCTACACTCTGCTATGCAAATGTTCCTAACGACCCTGAGCACAGGTCCTCTGAGGTCCAGTTTGGATTCCCGGACCAGGCTACAGGATGAGTCTTCTCCCCAGAGGATTCTCTCCCAGGCCTTCCTCATCTCTTGAGCAGGAAGCTATGTTGGGATCCAAGACTAGCAGTCTGAGCACTGGTCCTAAAGGACTTTGAGCAATCATTGTCCTCTCTGGGTCTCAATTTCCTTCCTTCAGAATTATGGTATGGGACTAGATGAATGAGTTTGAAGGCCCTTCCACCCATGTGCTTTTATTCTAGGACACAGTTGCAACCCTGATGGGAAACTTTATTGCTAAAAAGTCAATGAGGATTTATTGAGTCCCCAAACACCAGTTCCTTAAACCACCCCAGCAACTGCTGTGAAGGTCACTGTGACAAGACCCTGGGTTGGGGAGGCTGGAATCAGGTAGGATGTGACCAGACACAGATGGCTCTCGGGCTTCATGCCTTTAGCTCTTTTTGTTCCAGATTCTAGCCTGAAGCCTTGGGGCCTGGCTCTTGCTTCTTCCCATAGCATGAGATACCCTTGGAGGCCCTGGGAAAGGGAAACCAGTGGTGTGCCTTCCCTCCTTCAGCTTAGCCAAGGCCCAAGCCCTTTTCCTCTACCTGGCTCCACTTGTCCCCAGATTTCAAATGTCAAAATTCCTGGGTTTCCCCTTACCAGCCCAGAGTCACTTATGGCTGGACTGTGGGACCAGCTCTTCTACCAGAAGGTCCAAGGCGGTTGTAGCAGCTCAAATGTGGGGATGCTGGTGACATTGACTGGGATGGAAATGATGGCCCACGGCAGCCCGTGCTGTTCCAAGGAGCGACGGATCATGTAGCTGGGAAGGCACAAAGAGAGGTGGCGATGGTCACTTTCTCAGCATTCCGTCATGCCCCACTGTCCCCATCACTCTGGAGCTCCAGAGCCTGAGAACTTTTTTTAGGGGGGTGACTGGTGGGTTCAGGGATCTGAACTCTTGACCTTGGAACCAACTGAGCTAACCGGCCAGCCCATGAAAACTTTTTTTTTGAGGGCACCCCAGAATGAGGTCCACTGGAAGGGACTGGTGATTACCCTTGTCCCCCCAAGTTACGGCAACCAGCTTGGTGCTGATATAGCCAGAGACAAGGAGCACTTACCCATCTCGGCCAAGCAGGAAGAGGGCAGGAATGTCAGCTGTGCGCTGGGTACTGTCCTGGATCATCTCCACATAGAAGCTGTCATTGTCAACTGCGTTGTCAGAGATGATCACTGCCCGCCCACCATGCTCCTGTACCACCCGGGTTTTAGAGAGGAAGGAGCAGCCCCTGGAAGAAGTGTCAATGAGACCAAAGGAAAGGCAGGTCCTAGCTATCCCTCCCCCAGACCATCACCCTGGGAAGATGAAAGGGGGACCATAAAGAATTTGTTACAAAGGCTCATAAGTAAATAGCCAAAAGCATGGATAATCTTAAGGCATTTCTTAAAGACCTTTAAAAAGACGAATTATTCAGGCCGGCCCGGTGGCGCACTGCTGTAGTGCGCCGATTGGGAAGCGCGGTGGCGCTCCCGCCGAGGGTTCGGATCCCACATACAGACCGGCCGCTCACTGGCTGAGCGAGGGGCGGGAACAACGCCGAGGGTTGCGATCCCGTGGCCGGTCCCGGCCCGGTACGGGCGCCACACTGAGGGTTGCGATCCGTTGCCGGTCACGAAAAAAGACAAAAAGGAAAAAAAAAAAAAAAGACAAATTATTCAAAGAAGCTATTTCTAAGTACCACTACCAACAGTGATTTCAGAATCTGTCCTATGCCTACCCTCCCCTTGTGCCTGGGCCTGCCAGCTTCTTACCCCCTCTCCACCAGAGCAATCTGGTCCTGGATGAAGAAACCGTTGCTGAGCTCCCCACAGGCCTCTGGAGGTTCAGCGGGGACAAGGTGAATCTGCTCATACCTTGTGTGCTGAAAAAGTTTAGACATTTGGACAGGTGAGAATGTAAGGAGACATACCTACTTTAGGACTGGGCTGAGGATACCATCTTACTGGCACCTCAGAGTATGAAGGAAATGTGAAGTGGTTTTGTGTTGCTGGACACTTGAGCATTTTTAATTATCACAAAGATCTATCTGGATGTCCTACCCCATGCTGCCTTTCCATGAGCTAGGTAGGGGAGTTGGTTATAGACCCAGAAAGGGGAAGTGACCTGTCTTAAGTAACATACATCAGAGGTAGAACTGGCAGAGAAAGCTGGTGCCCTTGGTTTTTCATTATTTCATCTTTCCAAAGAAGACAGCTTGCCCCTCCACAGTGCCCAGAGGCAGTATTATACCCAAGGCAGTAGCTGGGAGCGCTTCCTTTCTTCACTGCAGCTCCTGGAGGGCAGAACTGGATTCTGCTCCCTTCTCTATCCCCGCACTCAGGTGGAATGAGGGTTACCACAGCTCAGTGAGCGGAAGGGGAAGGTTAAGAATCAGAGATCAGGGGCCTCCCTGTACTTACAAAGATACCACCAAAGTCCTTGGCAGGTGTGGCTGTGAAGATGTATCGAATGTCCCCAGGACTCAGCACTTGGAAGTACAAATAATCATGGATGCGTAAACCTGAAGGATAAAGATACAAGTGAGAAGCCTCCTGGTAACAAGCTGGTTCAAGTTCAGGTCATGGACCCTGTGTCTTCAACTAGGAGGCTATAATCTGGGCCCCTGGTCTCAGCTTTGACTGGGCCACCCAGGTGGGTGGGAAAGATGGTCTTTGCCCTTGGGAGAACAGAATTGATGCAGATAGAGTTAGTCACCCCAGAGATTTATATCTCCTGTTGCTGCTTACATAGGTGAGCCAGGAGGACTGAGAGTTATAGGGTTAATCCATCTTTGCTCTGAAGTGGACCCGGGAGTTTCAGGGTGGAGATATAGTGGGCCAAACGAAATAACTCTTACTAAAACTAAAAGTTGACTCACTGTTCCCACTGCCATCCCCCTAGTCCAGTCAGTATCATCTCTTGAACTAACTGTCCCAGCTTACCTGGTCTACCTGCCTCCATTCTTGCTCCCTAAGGACCAGTCCCCAAAGAACAACCAGAGATCTTAAAACATCTGGGAAATTATGATCATATCATCACTCCCAGGACACCAATACCCTTCAACGACTTCCCTTTGCACTTAAAATAAAATCTAAACGCTTGACCGAGGCCTACAAGGCCCTGCGTGATCCAGCCCATAGCCACTACTCCAACTTCATCCCCTCCTTAAGTTCAAGCTACACTGGCCTCCCTTGAGTTTTTTCCCTTTGCTGGGTCTTCCTGCAAGCTGTTCCCTCTACCTGGAAGGCTCGCTACCTCATCCCGCTTCCACTTCTACCTACCTCACTCCTAGTCATCTTTCAGGTCATAGCTTAAATATCAGTTTCTCAGAGAAAGCTGCTTCATGATTGCCCTCCCCTATGCCCATTCAAAATGTACTGATGGGGGTTGGATGTGTTGTCCCCACCAAAACTCATGTGGAAATCTGATTCCCAATGTGGTGATGTTGGAAACTGGTTGAGTCATGGGGGCGGATCCCTCATGAATGGATTAATGCTCTCCCTAGGTGGGGGGAGTAATGAGTGAGTTCTTGCTCTGTTAGTTCCAGTGAGAGCTTGTTGTTTAAAAGACCCTGGCACCTCCTCTCTCTCTTGCTTCCTCTCGCCATGTGATCTGCTTGTACCCATCAGCTGCCTGCCATTTTCTGCCATGAGTAGAAGCAGCCGGAGGCCCATGCCAGATGCAGCTGTCCCAGAATTGTAAGCTAAATAAACCTCTTTTCTTCATAAATTACCTAGTCTCAGGTATTTCTGTTACAGCAACACAAAACGGACTCTTTTTTTTTTAATTGATACTTTCAACATAATTTGTAATTACACAATATTCATAATTTTTTAATGTCTGTCTCCTCCACTGGGGCAATGATTAAAAATTTGTAGCTTCACTTAGTGCTGAATCCCCAGTGCCTGGCATAATGGCTATGATTTATTGGGTGCTCAGTAAAGGTTGTTGAATGAATGAACAACAACTATGTCCAGCTCCACTGCACTGAGAATTGCCAGAACAGCCAGATTTTTCTGAGGTCTTTTACCTGGGCTTGACTCCCTGGTTTCCTTAGCCCAGAGAGATTGAGAAATATCGAGGGATGAAAGCTGCTGCCACAGGTCTGTTAGTCAATCAACAAACTACCAAGCCACTACTGCATGCCAGGGTTAAGAATGATTGTGGCTTTAGCTGTCCTTGTCCACTACCCAAATCGTAGCCATCAGGTAGAGCTCCATGGGCTTAGCACTGGGCCTTTGTCCTGGGAGTGGGGACTCCCCATCAGATACAGATATACCCCCAGAAAGCCTTCCTGGATTAGCATTAAATTTCCCCTTCCCTCCACACACACCCTTGCTTGGACTTTGCACGTGCTTATCTGTGTAAATTGTGGGTATACATATGTGGTCACGTATGGGTATAGGCGTATATGCTCGTGTAGGTGCAAAAGCGTTGTGTGTACATGTGCTCGTGAGTGTGAGCCCACGTGTAGAAATGAGTGCTCCTGTATATGCATGTGAATGGTCACATACACACCTCCAGCCTGTAGTATCTCTAGCTGTCTCTTATGCCTCTTCCTGGTCGCACAAGTCACCTGGGTCGGCGCTAGTGGGAGGGGGTGGTTGGAGAGACCTGCTTTGACGTGGACAGCTGAGGAGTTAGAGCCCAGCCTCAGGATGCGCCCAGCTCACGTCCTTGGGGACCAGCACCCACTCACTCCAGCTGCCTGTCCCCAGACCTGCTCCGAACTCGCGGGGTCCCCAAGGTGACCCGTGGCACCAGGCACGAGACGCGCGCAAGCTGGACGGCCAGCCCCGCCCCACGGCGCAGCCCCGCCCGTTGCCGCTCACCGTGGGCCGCGACGCACGCGGGGAGCCAGAACACGAGACAACACCAGCCCGCGGAGCCGGGGACCATCTCCAGGGCCGGGCCCGGCGCCGCGCTTCCCCCCGCCGTCCGGCCGCGCGTCGCTCGCGGGACTTTACCCTGACAGCTGCTCCAGCCTCCCGCCCACAGACCCGCTGTCGCCACTGGTTGGCAGACGGGAACGAGGCCCAAGTCTGATTGGCTCTGATGCCTGCTCATGTAGCCACACTTTCCGCCTCTGCCCCTTAGCCCACTTCCTATTGGTCAAGAAAAGTGGGGCCGAGGGCTGATTGGCCTAAACTCTTAACAGCAACAGCCGGCCCTCACCCCAGCCCCAGTATAGCTGAGTTTGTATTCGACTCTCCACAACCTCGCAGGCGGTGGGCGGACCCGAGAGGACTGGGAACTGGGGGCGGGCGCTCCGCAGGACTAGCTTCAGCCTCGGGAAAGTCTTGGCCGTCAGCTCTGGAGGTCTCGACCGGATCCTCCCTGCGGCCGCCTCGCTCGACGGCGACTTGCCTTCTCCCAGCTGGGCTCCCCACCCCCTCCTCGGGAAGGCATTCGTCTAGCGTCCGGATGGTCCTCCGCCTAGTTCCACCATCGCCTGCGCGTTCACTGTCGGTAGGCGCCGAGGCCACGGCCTGATGGACTCCCCCGCGAGGAGGCTCTGGGCGTTGGGGCCAAGACCACCACTTACTGCGCAACTGATTGTGGACACCTTTCCTAACCTCTCAGCCTCAGTTCCCTCATATGTAAAATGGGCATAATAGTGCCAAACAACGCGATAGGACCATGAGGATTAAAGGAGATCACTCACGAAGAGAGCTTACTTAACATAAGCCTGTCCCACAGCCGGCGTTCAATAAATGTTTGCGTTTATTGCATTCCTTGGTCTGGCGTCCGGGGGCAGAGTGGGGTTGAGAGGTGGAATCAAGGTTAGTAGGAGACGCGGACGGAGCAAAGATCCCACAGGATTAAAGAGACTGAAATCCGACCATTGCCGATAACTGACTCCTCTTGCAAGAGCGCCCCCGAAGCCCAGCCTCCGGCCTTTCTAGCCACGCCGACTCTGTGGTAACGAACCATAGAGTGGCGGAAGTAGCCGTCCTTTCCCTTTCCCGGTCTAACGGCTTGGCGAAGCTTCTGGGTACTTCTCTGGCGCGGGGCATTGTGGGGTTGCTGGGCGGCCCGGACACAGAGAAGAGAGTAGGAGTAGCGGGGCACTGGATAAGCTTCCAAAATGATGGTGAGTGGCGTATCGCGCATCCGTCGCCATCCACTGCCATCCGGCCGGTGGCTGATGCCGCTCGGCCGGGGCAGCCCCGTAGGTCCCGCTCCTGCCTCCTGCCTCGGTTTTCTGTCCCACCCCTAGCCTGGGGGCGAACCCGGCCCGCCGCGGCCTGGCTCGGCATGGAGCAGGAGCCATTGGCGAAGACCGTGGGGCTCAAGGGGAGTCTCTGGTCGGGCCGGCCGGGGACTACAAGTCCCAGGGTGCTTTGGGGCCGTGAACCCACGTTGGGAACCCCTTTTTCGAGCTCCCCACAATCGGGACTGTGTGAAACGAATGCGAGTCGAGCGTGCTTACGCGATCGGCGGCCAGACCTGGAAGCCCGGTCTGCCCTGGGACGTGCGGGCTGGAAAGATGTGTGCTTCCCAGAACGGGCAAAGGCAGCATGGGGATTAACAGGGTCTCACTGTGGTCGCTTGCTGTCCCCCAGTCCGCACTCGGCAGCTTGCATGGAAACAGACTTCTTCACTTGTATTTTAATTCATTCACTCACTCGCATAAAATAAACGCATATTTAGTGCCTGTTTAATATACTCGGCCCAGGTGGCTGCTGGAGGTGCAGCGTCTCAGCCAGGAGAATGGGCTGGGCAGATGAGAACACCGCATCAGAGGTGGGAAGACCCGGTGACATTAGGCAGGCTTTTTTAGTTGGCTACCTAACTCTGGGTCTCATTTTCTTAGGATTGGGGTGGAGGGGAGGGTGGAAGGGTTGAGAATGCTGAAGTCTCCTGAAGGTCTCCCTGTAGCCCTACTCCTTTCCTCTCTCTCAGCTTCAGATGCCTTGGTGGTATCTCCTGGTTAGCTATTGAGCAGGGCCAGCTTCTGTTGAGGTGTTTAATGGCAAAACTCTTAAGATATTGCTGTCTGTCTGTGCACTTACTCATTTTGACCTGTCAATCTGACTCAGTCCTGTTCTTTTCTGCCTCCTGTAGTTTCTCCCTGTCCTGGTAGTTGTCAAACTGTCACCTGTGAGGTGTTCTGCTACCAAAAGCCCTGTGACTCCGCCTTGTACTCAAGGTAGAAGGAACTTGGCATTTGTCTGTACTCCCTCTCCCCTTCACACCTCTAGTACTGTCCTTTTTTCAGTCCGATTTCAACAATGCCTAGGTGGAGCTGGAGGTAAGAGAAAGTATACAAAAGCATTAGATAAGGTAACCTGTTGAAAAGGTGAAAGAATCTCTTGAAGGAAGCAGGAGCAGATTGGAACTCAAGTTGACTTTTGATTTAAAGTGTGAGACTCCATCTAGGTCAGGGGTGGACCAGAGAAGACCTGAGGTTGCCATAAGGAATGATTTAGCAGGGCTGGGAGAAGGTGGGCCTTTCAGGAGACCAGTCTTTCCTTTACAGAAGGTGTCAGATATTGGGCCAGCTTAGGGGCCCAGAAGAATGCTGGGAGTATAGAAAAGCCATTTCTTGCCACCAGACCTCAGACATTCCAGGAAAAGGAAGGAATTTTCCCTCCAGCCCATGCGTGACCCCAGATGTAGGGGGTTAGCTGACAAGCATTCTCTAAAAAAAATTTAATGAGTAATGTATTACATTACCCTCACTCTCATATTCCTTAGAATTTTTTGGGTATTTTTCCAGCTTTGTTTTATATATATACATGTTATATCCTGCCTTTTCTTACCCATTTTCTACAGTGGTTTTTGTTTTTGTTTTAATGTAAATCACAGTATGCCATTTCTCTGCTAAAAGCTTTTCAGGGACTTTCTGCCATTGTAGGGATAAAATCTAAACTTATTGTTATGGTCTCACTCAGGTGTGCATGTAATCTGGTTCCTGCATGCCTCTTCAGCTTTATTCCAATCTTCCTCTTGCTCAGTACCCTCCAGTGGTTAAAGTAATTGAACTTTTTTTTTTTTTAAAGATGATCGGTAAGGGGATCTTAACCCTTGACTTAGTGTTATCAACACCACACTCCCCGAAGTGAGCCACAGGCCAGCCCAGTAATTGAACTTTTAAAGGAATTGCCCAGCAAATACGAAGTCAGCCTCACGAGTCACTAGACATTGTTTGTAGTATGTGAATTCCTCACTCCTTGTTGTTAGGGTAGGACAGCCCTGTGCTTTCCTGGGCCTTCCTTGCTCAGACACCCAAAGTACCCCTAGAGGTGGACTTCAAATTTTTTATTGCACGCCACAGTAAGAGATTTAAAATCAAAGCCTAGTAACAGTCATATAACTTTTTAAAAAAATTATATGTTTATTTTGAGAAGGGTTTGGGAAGCTGATCGATATTAGTTGGAGGCACATTATAGGCCCTTCCTGTGAATTCTTGGTACAGATGTGTGCTGATAGTGCTTGGTGTTACATGGCAGTCTTCTCTTTATGTGTCTTCACATTGTCTTCCCGTCATGTGCATCGGTCTCTGGGCACTTGTGTGTGCCATTCTACAGTTTTAGAGGCTGGGAAGTCCAAAGTCCAGGGAACACATCTGGTGAGGTCCTTGTTCTTGGTGGTGACCAGTGACACAGGTTGTCACATGGCAAAATGGCAGAAACAAGAGAACTACACTCATGTAACCTCACACAAGAAAAGTTTTGAAATAATTGCTTGGTACTTTTATTATTAAAAAAAATTTTTGGTTTTGTTTTTTTGGTGGCTGGCTGACACAGGGTTCCAAACCCTTGACCTTGGTGTTATCAGCATCATTCTCTAGCTGAGTGAGGTAACTGGCCAGGCCCCCAAGAGTTTTGAAATCGTTTTTACCCTTATTACGTTCTGTTTCACACACAAAATTAGTCAGAAACACTCAGAAGGCTTGATCTGGTTTATGAGTTCGCCTCTGAGAGCTAAGGCTCGGATGCAGAAAGAACTCGGGTTTGCTAGGCTGAGCAAGCTTAATGGTCTGTGCTAATGATCACTGGAACACAGATGTCTAAGCAGGCCCTTTAAAACAAGCAATATCCCTGTCTTCCCAGAGTTTCCAGCAGGTCTGCAAGTGAGGCCCTTACAGAGATAGTGACTGTTCTAGGGGCCAATGCAAAATAGAGAAAAACTTCTTGGAGTTGTCTCTGGAAATTAGTCTCACAGAAGCTTTATGGAGCCAGCATGAGTGATGGAAACGTTGGTGTAGGAATTAAGTATATTGTCATTTTATGAGACAGGACAAAGGTGCTATTTGTTTCTCTGCCTTTTTCCTACACTCCAGTGGAACATCACTGGTAAAGCTGTCTGCCTGGGCATCTCCAGGACAGCACCTCAAGCTGTTGGCACCTTGAGTTTTGCATCAGTGTCCCATATGCTTCTCTAAGATTGAGCTGTAACATAGACAAATGAATGTTTTGCTGGGGGGCGGGGGCAGTGAACACTGAGTGGGGCCTGCTTCTTCCTCCTGTGCTGTGACCTAATTCCTCAGTACAGGGAATAAGGTTAGAAGTTAAAAAGGCTGTGTGCTCATTCAGCTGGGCACTGGAGAACACCTGATTGCCTGATTTGTTCTTCCAAATTAGATCAGTGCTTCTCAAACCATTTTTCTTTCTGGCACTCCTGTAGGGAATGCTGTCATCTTGGCAGTGTGTCTGGAGATAGAGGCTGGTCGGGGAATGTATGCAGTGGACAGTGAGAAAATGTGGTTTTAAAAAGTCTCCAGATAATTATTTTATGGGGAGATGGAAGCACTTTTCCCTCTCCCTTCTCCCTTTGAGTCTCATTGTAATATATGATTATTAAAAGCAGTCAATTGCTCTTTCTTCTCTAGCCCACACCAGTTATCTTGTTGAAAGAGGGGACTGATAGCTCCCAAGGCATTCTTGCTACCATGGTTTTGCTGCCCCCCAGCTTGTGAGTAACATCAGTGCGTGCCAGGTGATTGCCGAAGCTGTAAGAACCACCCTGGGTCCCCGTGGCATGGACAAGCTAATCGTGGATGGCCGAGGTAAGTCTACAGGGTTCCCCAGGCCTGTGTGCAGGAGAGAAGGCTCTGGGGGAGTGTTTAGAACTGGCACAGATTGGCATCAGAAATCCCACTGCATTTAAAATCTCTGAGGGATTGCTTACTCTGAAGCAGTTCCGTTTCATACATTGTCCTGAATGCTGAGCCCTTGTGAGAGTTTATGAGGAAAACTGGGTTTAGGATCCTGTTGCCTTGTATGTAATTGTGTCCTAGAAATAAGAAATATAACCATCTGGAGTTGCCTGTGGTCATTCTCATTGTGTCATGTTACCAAGTCAAAGAGAAAATTCCTCTTTACGCTTTAGTGTTTTAATTGACATGTGAGATATGAGGGTATCAACTGTGTTAAGAATATGTAAATGGTTATTCTCATTTAAAAAATCTTTTCTACAGCCAGTGAGCTGTACTAATTGCTGGTCAGAGAAAATCAGAGCCCATGATCTTCAAAAGCTTGTGGTTTTAGGCGGCCCTTTGTGCATAGAGTTAATGCTATGTGAAAAGATTAGATTGGTATCCTTCCCCCTCAATCCCACCATGATCCCTTCATCCCCATCCCAGTAAGGTGTACATTGGGCTGGCCAGTTAGCTTATTTGGTTAGAGCAGGGTGCTGATAACACCAAGGTCCAGGGTTGAATCACTGTACTTGGGGTAAAAAGTGTGCTTGGACTCCGGGTCCAACTAGAAGACAGGATTTAAGAAAGGGGCTCTTGATATTTTTATTTGTTTGTTTCTTTCTTTTTAGGCAAAGCAACAATTTCTAATGATGGGGCTACAATTCTGAAACTCCTTGATGTTGTCCATCCTGCAGCAAAGACTTTAGTGGACATTGCCAAATCCCAAGATGCTGAGGTAGGAAAATCAATTGTATGTGTTTAAATGGAGGTTGAAACACATGCTTGCATGCTCCTTTGTTCTCCTTTCTAAAATTTTTTTTTGATTTTTATATCTAAAATTATAATTGTACAAATAATACATTCTTGTATTATACATACTTAGAATGAATAGTCTTTTAGAATTCCTACTCTTCCATCGCACGTAGCTGTTCTCATTCATTAACACACTGGTGAATGGCAGTGGTCTTCAGAGGTGAGTCTGCTGCCTGAGACCGTAGGACCTGGCCTGTGTGCTGTCATGCATGTGAGCTGCTAGATAAATAAATTCTCTTCAGTTAGTCACCTTATAAAGAGGGGCTGGGAACTCTTAAGGTTTCCTGTCTGCCCTTTTATTTTTAATGGTGTTAAAATATAAAATTTATTCTTTTTATTTTATTTTATTTATTTATTTTTTGTCCTTTTTTGTGACCGGCCACACCGCGCTCAGCCAGTGAGTGCATCGCACCGGCCATCCCTATATAGGATCCGAACCCACTGCACTCTCCCGAGTGCGCCACGGGCTCGGCCCAGATTTATTCTTTTTAAATGTACAATTCAGTGGCATTAGCCAGTCTTCGTTTTTTTTTTTTTTTTAAAAATTGATTCTAACCTGGAGTCTTAATAATAAACGGAGAGAGAGACAGGTTTGCATTTTAAAGTACTGCAGAATATGTATGACGATACTTTAAAAAGTTCATGGAAAATAGAATTAAAGAATAATATGAATCTTTCCATGAACTTTTTGAAGACCCCTTGTATATTACAGATATGTCCTGAAGTTATATTAAAAGGTTTATTAAGATCCAGTAGCCTATAAAACAGTATGGTTTATATAAAATTAAATTGAGAATAGTCTGGATTTATTTGTTACTGTCTTAAACAAGGGAATGATGCCTTTCTGTCTAGAGACTTGGCAGCTTAAACCCTTCTCTATAGTAACCCTGTTTTTTCCCTTTGAGAATTCCTTACCTTACACAATGGACATAAGTGAGTTAAAAATAAATTTCTTCCAAATTAGAGGATAGTGAGTTTTCTTAAAAGCTCTTGTTCTTTTCCTCTCTCATTAAAAATACGGTTTGGGTCTCATCACAGAAAAACACCATCTAAGAAAGATTAGCAGCAGATCTACTAATTCCAAATAGTTTTTGAAATATAAAGAACTTTGACTTAGGAGGTTTGTTTTAATGGGATTTGGCTGAATATTATTGTTTTGTAAACTCCTGCAGTATTTTGTGAACCTTAAAGAATATTTATCTCATGCTTCTTGCTACCATGGTTTTGTGACATGTAAGCATTATAAGCATGACAAGTATCATCACAATGCCTTGTACATAATAAATAAATTGTTAGATAATGGGCATGTGTGATTTCATATCTTGAGAAAATTTGTTTGTCCACGTCAGCCCTCTTTGGGGAATGGGGCTTTCTGGGGAATTAATTAATTTTTAATTTTTTAATTAATTAGTGAATTTAGTTTTTATGTATGTATGTATGTACTTATTTATTTATTTAAAGATGACTGGTAAGGGGATCTTAACCCTTAACTTGATGTTGTCAGCACCACGCTCACCCAGTGAACAACCGGCCATCCCTATATGGGATCCGAACCCGTGGCCTTGGTGTTATCAGCACCACACTCTCCCGAGTGAGCCACGGGCTGGCCCCTGCCCAGTTTAAATAGGTAGATTGCCTGGGAGTTTTGTGGTTTTATTCCCTGAATATCAGAAAAACATGTTTTTCCTGTTACCCTTTTCCAGGTCGGTGACGGCACCACCTCAGTGACTCTGCTGGCTGCAGAGTTCCTGAAGCAAGTGAAACCGTATGTGGAGGAAGGTTTGCACCCCCAGATCATCATCCGAGCTTTCCGCACAGCCACCCAGTTGGTATGAGAGTACTGGTTAATTTGGCCTTGTGCCTAGGCACCTTCACATTTCTCTTAATGAGGGTAATACCTTTACTGGAGTGTGGAGGGACTGGGGAATGGAGTTCTTTGGGCACTTTTTGACTTCTTCCTAGGAATCTCAGTTCTTCCATTGTGTGTGTGTGTGTGTGTGTGTGTTTGTGTCTGTGTTGGTGGCTGGCCAGTACAGGGATCTGAATCCTTGACTTTGGTTCTATTAGCACCACCGTTTAGTAGCTTTTTTTTTTTTTTTTTTTTTTCCTTTTTTTTTTTTTTTT
>NW_007726775.1:122793-147654 GCF_000696425.1 Galeopterus variegatus
TGTGTGTGTGTGTGTGTGTGTGTTTGTGTCTGTGTTGGTGGCTGGCCAGTACAGGGATTTGAATCCTTGCCTTTGGTTCTTTTAGCCCCCCCGTTTAGTAGCTTTTTGACAAGATATGTTACTTATCTCTTTGAGCCTCAGTTTAGAGTCAGCCTGGTAGACTTTTTTTTTTTTTTTTTTTTAAAGATGACCAGTAAGGGGATCTTAACCCTTGACTTGGTGTTGTCAGCACCACGCCCACCCAGTGAGCCAACTGCCCACCCCTATATGGGATCTGAACCCATGGCCTTGGTGTTATCAGCACCACACTCTCCTGAGTGAGCCACAGGCTGGCTCCTGGTAGACTATGATATAGACATATCATAGGCTTTTAGTAAGTGAGAGCTGTCTTTGTTTTTATCAAGCACCTCATTGCACATCTTGAGACAAAGCTGTTATTCACTCTCTAACCTTCATTTTGTGAACTAGGCCAAGTCACTTAATCCCTCTAGGCCTTACTTTTTCCCTTTGCTATCTCTGTTGCAAGTGGTGACATTAAAATGAGGAGTACTTTGGAAATGATAAAAAGTTTATTATATATTAGTATGTGTATTATATATATAACTAATACATAAAGTTCTCAAAGTTGTCATAGGTGTTTTTATTTTTTTTCCTTTTTGTCTTTTTTCGTGACCGGCAACAGGATCGCAACCCTCCGTGTTGCTCCCGCACCTCGCTCAGCCAGTGAGCGGCCGGTCTGTATGTGGGATCTGAACCCTCGGTGGGAGCGCCGCCGCGCTTCCCAAGCGGCGCACTGTAGCAGTGCGCCACCGGGCTGGCCCCGTCATAGGTGTTTTTATAAGCCTGAATGTTGGGCCTCATCTAGTGTCATGGCTTGTTTCCACTCATTTGTCTTAGTGTGTTACCTGCAAATCCAGAGCTAAATCCTGGAAGCCCTCTGATGATTCTTCCAAACTATATACCTACTCTACATTTCTAAGTTTTGGAGTTTTCTAAACTGTAGACTTATACATTCTTCTGGGTAGCTGCAAGACAGAAATGTTTCAGCTGTAGAGTAGAAATGCTTAAGATTTCGGAGTAAACAGAGTAGGGCCTAACAAGAGAGATTAAGATCCACTTTAGCAGTTTGGCTCTAGCATAAGAGACTCACTCAACTTCTGTTTTTGGCAGGCAGTTAACAAGATCAAAGAGATCGCTGTGACCGTGAAGAAGACAGATAAAGTGTAAGTTTGCAGTGGGTGTTGTCAGACCCTTGACTTCCTGTGGCCAAATTAGGTGCAGAATCATGTTGTGTCCCTATATAGGCCTGGGGCTATTTGGCTCTTGCCAGACCCTTGGCTATGCCCCAGCCTGCACAGCACAAAAGAGTCTGTAGACTGTATTTTTTTTTTTTTTTTTCTCTTTTTCGTTTCCGGTAAGGGGATCGCAACCCTTGGTGCGGTGTCACCCGCACCGCGCTCAGCCAGTGAGCGCACCGGCGGCCATCTCTATATAGGATCCGAACCCGCAGCAGGAGCGATGCTGCGCTCCCAGGGCCGCACTTTCCCGAGTGCGCCACAGGCTTGGCCCTGTAGACTGTATTTTAAAAGCTGTCACATGTGAGGTCTTTGACTGCAGTCACCATCTGTCGCTGATAATCTGCCCTAAAGATACAGAAGATGAAGTTGGAGAGGGCTCAGTTTAGAGTTTGGAAGGCAACCAACTCTTCATTGCAATAGAATCATATATGAGGAATTTGGTTTTCTAGACCTGATGTGCATTCTGCCCTTGTGTCCCAGGGAGCAGAGAAAGCTGCTGGAGAAATGTGCCATGACAGCTCTGAGCTCCAAGCTGATCTCCCAGCAGAAAGCCTTCTTCGCTAAGATGGTGGTTGATGCGGTGATGATGCTTGATGATTTGCTGCAGCTAAAAATGATTGGAATCAAGAAGGTACAGGGCGGAGCCCTAGAGGTAAGCCTGTTGTGGCCTCCCTAAGATGGCACCAGCATTCACATTGACCCTTCAGACCATTTCATATGGGAGGAGGGCACACACTACAGGTGTGGAGAGAATGCACAGTGGACAGGAGGTCAGACTTGGGCTGTGCTTCCCATACTTCCTGTACAGGCTGTAACTAGGTACATTTTGTAGTCTCCGTGCATCTTTATTTGCCTGTCAGCAGAACAGAAAATTGAACTGGTTGATTTTCAGAATCTCAGGTTCTCTGTATCAATGTGGGGGTGGGGAGGGGTAGAGCTTGCTCAAATAAATTACCTATGACCTTTCCAATTGATAAATCTGAGGGATATTTTTCAGTCCATTCTTCATTCCCAAGTGATATGGTCAGGCTCTCCCTTTTCTTTATCTTGAACAGAGGACACCTAGTTCAAACTGTATAAAAGGGCCTAAAGTAAAAAATAAGTGTTCTGTGTACCACCTCTGACTCCTATGTAGCCACTATTATCAGTTGGTGTGTGTGTATCCTTCTAGAATTACTTTGCACATATACAAGCATGTATATAAATATTGGTTTTTTTAAACATAAATGATTGCTTATAATACATAGTGTTCTGTTGCTTTTGTCCATTTAATAACATATTTTAGAAATTGATCTACATCAGGGGCCGGCCTGTGGCTCACTCGGGAGAGTGTGGTGCTGATAACACCAAGGCCACGGGTTCGGATCCCACATAGGGATGGCTGGTTCGCTCACTGGCTGAGTGTGGTGCTGACAACACCAAGACAAGGGTTAAGATCCCCTTACTGGTCATTTTTTTAAAAAGAAAAAGAAATTGATCTACATCAGGATGTGTAGCTCTTAACTCAGTGCTGTCCAGTAGAACTTTCTGTTATGGTGGAACTGTTGCATGCCTAATATGGTAGCCCTTTTTACATGTGGCTGTTGAGCACCTGAAATGCAGCTAATGCAGCCATGGAACTGAATTATAGATTTAATTTTAATTTTAATAGCAATATATGGCTAGTCACTATTGTATTGGACAGCAGAACTGTAACTTATTCTTTTTTAACACAATAGTTATCTGTTTGGAAACGTTCTTCGATATTTGTGTCTCTGTGCTACTTTTGACCTTTTCAGTCTCTGGCCTATTGTACTTCTTACTATAGTCTTCCTTGGTGACCTCAACTGAAGTGATATGGACAGGGGAAGACTTGCTTGAAATATTATAGCCTGGCCCTTCACTTTTTATCCTTTCACTTTACCCTCCCAAATTGCACTGTCATTCTCCTTCCTGTTATGGCGTATGTCAGACCAGTGGGCTGAGGTTCTCTTTATGTGATAAAGCTGTGAGGAATCTGGAGGTCATCTGAGCCATTCCCTGGTCTTTATCTTGGCTTGCAGACTTTGTCTTTACCCACTCCTTTAGTGGTAATTTTTTCATCTTTTCCTGGGCCTTCCTACTTCCATAAACCCTTGAGATTAGATTGGCATCCACTAAACTAGGGATCAGAACTAATCTTATCTGGTGAGAAAGCCAGGAACTCTAAATCACTCTTGTGTTTTCCCCACACTGTTCCACATTGATTAAATGCATGTAAAACTCTTAACATAAAAACCTGATGCAGAATTCAGTAAATGGTGGTAGTGGTTATTTACTTATTCTCAGCATTAACTGAAAACTTCCTGTATCTCTAGTCCTCACCTCTCCCCTGAGCTCTCAATGGAAGACCTGTTGAATTCCTATATCTAACTGCTGCAAAACTTACCTTGTTCTCCAAACCTGTAGCATTTTCTGTATTCCTCGTCACAGTTGGTATCACCACTGTTTATTCATCACCCAAACCAGAAATCTAGGGTAAATCTAGGGTCATCCTTGAAAACATGTCTGACTCCACACAACCATTGTCTCATTTTTACCTACTAATTTACTAATTATTTCTTTAATCTGTGTCTTTTACTCCTTTCCAGGACTATTGCCATCCTTCTTCCAGTCTTGCAGCCTTTAGGTGCATTCTACTCTCTGTTGCAGGGTGAAGTTCCCCATTTTACTCCTCTGCATAAAGCCTGCTGGGGTCCACATTGTCTATAAGATGAGAGCCAGGCCTTAGCAGAAACTGTAAGATCCTTCTACACTGGCCCCTGCCTTCCTCCCCCTTCCTCCTCACTGGCTGGTCCCTGCCCTCTACTTCACATTCCAGCAATTTCAGATGGCTTTTTATTCTCCGATTCCGTAACACTACCTCCTCTTGGGAATACCCCTTTCTTCCTTTTTTTCGTTTGACTAATATCTTTTCATCCATCATGACTCAGCTTAGGCGTCACCCCCTTTAGGAGGTTGTAGATTTAAATGATAACAGGAATTGGGGACAGAAACTGTTCACCAATGGGCTACAGTGTTACAGGTTAGAATTGTAGGTTAGCACTGGCATAGAATGTAAAGGTCATTGAACTGAATACCCTTTTTTATGGCATGGGGAAGGACTTGATGAATAGTAAGAAAGAAGTCTGAGATTTGAACCTTAGTCTCATCATAGTGCTGAAGTCAGTCCTGAGTGCAACTTGCTTTCTGTTGTTCCAACCCACAGGAAGCTCTGTTATGGACCACGTAGGAGAAGTCCATGTCTTAGGAAGTGAGAAGTGAGGAATCGTGATGATTGCTTGGAACTATGTAGGGGATTTCTGATTCTTATGCCCTTTAGCTTCATCTTCTAGAAAGGGAGGCATCTAGGCTACAGCACACATGCTGTGGGGGGTGTGAGTTTGCAGTGTAGGTAGGGGTACAAAAAGGTGTTTGCAGTGGGATGAGACTTGAGGTTTGGGAGTTGGGAGACAGACGGGAAATATTGGACAGGTTTTGCCTTATTCATTAACACCTGGCTCCTTTCCTGACACTGTATGTAAATACAGCATTATCCATTGGCAAGTGCCTCGGAGGCCAGTCTTAGAGGACATCCCAAACAGGCCATCACCATGCTTTGTCTCTGCAAACTGAATGATTTTCCTTATATTAAAGGGATAACTAAAATGTATTTGGTGTTACTTTTTGAAAAATTGACTTGTTCCAAATTTTATGATAGTGGAAAGGCTTTGTTACAACAGTGAAATAAAGACATAGTTAACTCTTTCAGGTTCATAGAAATGGGCAAGCGCTAGCTCAGCAAACCACTAGCATAATCTTATTTGTGCTGGTACCAAACCATTGAATTGTTTCTTTTTTTTTTAAACAGGAGTCTCAGCTCGTAGCTGGTGTTGCATTCAAGAAGACTTTCTCTTATGCTGGGTTTGAAATGCAACCCAAAAAGTACAAGAATCCCATGATTGCCCTTTTAAATGTTGAGCTCGAGCTGAAAGCTGAGAAAGATAATGCAGAAATCAGGGTCCACACAGTCGAGGTAAGCCTTGCAAGCGGCAAAGCACTGAAATGGGCAGATTTTTGGACAGGAGCCTCGGACCTCATGGCTGTCTTAGGCCTAGCTTGCTTCTCAGGCTCCTTTTGGGCCCCTTTCTCCTCTTGCTCCCCTGAATATCGATGTCTAAATAACAGGCCCACTTCTTTTCTCTCTGTATACTTTCCTTGAGTGAGCTCAATCTGAGGAAATTCGGATAGGGAAAACCTGTTGAAATTTTATGCTCTTGCTCTGGGGAATGGGTCAGCAGGGGCTCTCCAGCAACATGGCTGGCCCAGTAGTTTGGTTCCCTTTGTTTGGGCTGATGTAGGCTCCTTTCTTTCTAGACTCCTAGACTGGGCCTCATGCTGCAAGGACAGGTGTGCTCCCATCATTGATATTACCAAGGCTGCCTCTGGAGGTAGCAGTTTCACCCACCTAGGAGCAGCTTGTAGGAAATACATCCCCAGTGCAGAATGGCCTTTGGTGGAGGGGTCTGATCATAGGGAACTCCATGGGTGCGACACCTCAGAAGAAGCCAGATGTCAGCCAGGCTAAATTGTTTCTCACACCTTGGCAGTGTCAGCTCTGGGGTAGCTTCCAGCCCTGGTGTTACATTCTGTTTTTGTGTTTGTAAGTTTTAGGTGGTTACTAAGTTATCTTATAGGGGTCCTTGTTTGCTTGGACTGAGGATTGGCTATTCTGTTTACCCCTGTTAATTCCCAGATAAAATCAGCATGTCCTATTTTGGGAGGTATATTTTAGCCTACCATATATGCCTACCTCCAGCCCAAAGTATCCTCATCTTTTTCCGGGTCTCTTCAGGATTATCAGGCAATTGTTGATGCTGAGTGGAACATTCTCTATGACAAGTTAGAGAGGATCCATCATTCTGGAGCCAAAGTCGTCTTGTCCAAACTCCCCATTGGGGATGTGGCCACCCAGTACTTTGCTGACAGGGACATGTTCTGTGCTGGCCGAGTGCCTGAGGAGGATCTGAAGAGGACAATGATGGTAACTAAACTTTCACAGCCTGCTTCTTGGCCTTTGTGGCCCTCAAGGGGTTTTCATTTACCCCTGGTGTAATAGAGTGCACTGTCAGGTTGGTATGTGACTCCAGTCCTGTCTTCTTATAACTCTTTCTTTTTGCCAGGAAGCACTCCATTCCCATTTGTGTGTGTGTGTGCATGTGTGTGCGCAGTAATACAAACTGCTTTAAAGTTAATTTAACCAAAACGAGTCAAGAATTTTGGTTCGTGAGGGAAACTAACAGTACTGCTCTGATTAGCTGGATAAGCTCAAGTGTATGCTTCTGGCCAGATTTCTTATCTTTCTTCTTGAGCATCTCACAAAGACACTTTTAGGTTTAATGTACTGCTCCTGAGTTCAGTTGCTGGATCCAAAGCACCCCAGTTCGGGGGAGGGAGTACATGCTCAATTGAAGGGGTCCCCCTCTCCTTTTAACTAGATCTGTTTACCCTTCATGTGTTTTAGTTCTGTTTCTTTTCTACTCCTTCAGAAGGGCGTGGAGGTCAAGTGAAAGGGTGGTTTATCCAGTACAGAGGCTCAGGGCTCCAGGGCAGAGTCCACATAGGAAATGGCTTTGAGACCAGGCGGCTGGAAGCTGACTGGCCTTGTTGCGAGCCTTCACTACTAGATGCTTTGCCTTCCTTGTTCCTCAGGCCTGTGGAGGCTCAATCCAGACCAGTGTGAATGCTTTGTCAGCAGATGTGCTGGGCTGCTGCCAGCTGTTTGAAGAGGCCCAGATTGGAGGCGAGAGGTGAGCTGCAGGCCCAGGCTGCCTGTAGGCTGATCTCATGGGAGCTGCCTGGGTCTGGCTTTCTGCCATCTTGGGAGCATGGTATACAGCTTGTGCTGTTCTTTTTTAGGGGTCTCACTTTTCAGGGTCTAAAGAGTTCAGGTACAAAGAATGTTAAAGGAGGGAAGAACTAGTGGGTCTGAGTCTTTTATGCCCCTTGAGACCTTCTCAAGAAAATGTCTTTAAGGTTGGGATGGGCAGCCTGGGTGAAGAACATAAGCAGCTGCTGTGTGTTGGGAGGGCTTGATGGTGAGGATAGAATATAGCTGGATGGCCGCAGAAAGGAGTTCATGTGTGTACAATTTGATCCTGGGTGTAGGTACAATTTCTTCACTGGCTGCCCTAAGGCTAAGACATGCACCTTCATCCTCCGTGGTGGCGCTGAGCAGTTTATGGAAGAGACAGAGCGTTCCCTGCATGATGCCATCATGATTGTCAGGAGGGCCATCAAGGTACAGGGCTCATGGCCGCCTCACTGTATAGCCTATTCTATCTCTCTAGCTGATCAGACCCTGGATTTGTGTGGTAATTCCTTCCCTACATTATAACCTGCCTTTTCCTTATTTGCCCCACAAATCATAGAGGAACTGAGCCTCAGACTCTCAAAAGTAGGTCATGTTCCCTTAAAGACTGAGACTTTTTTTTTTTTTGTCTTTTTTTTACTGACCGGTAACGGGATCGCAACCCTCGGTGTTGCGCCCACACCGCGCTCAACCAGTGAGCGGGAACCGGTCTCCACATGGGATCCGAACCCTCGGTTGGAGCACCTCTGCGCTCCCAAGCAGCGCACTCTCCAGTGAGCCACCGGGCCCACCCCCTTTTTTTTTTTTATATAAAGATGACCAGTAAGGGGATCTCAACCCTTGGCTTGGTGTTGTCAGCATCACGCTCAGCTAGTGAGCTAACTGGCCATCCCTATATAGGATCCGAACCCGTGGCCTTGGTGTTATCAGCACCGCACTCTCCCTAGTGAGCCACGGGCCGGCCCTGAGACTTGTTCTTGCTAGCAAACTGTGGAGCTTATGTGGTCAGCCATCCCACTGATTGTGCGAGTGCCCTCAAGTTACAGATGACCTTGAAGATGGTCAGAAACCATAAGGTTTACTGCGTTAAAGTTAGGGTGTGCTAAACAGGGGCCATGCTTGGGCTTGTGGGCGTTGGGATGGGGGAAGGAATGAGGAACCACTCTCTTTCTGGGTGGGAGGACCTACTGAGTGGAGCACCTACTGAGTTTTCCAACTTGGAGCTTGGCCCAGGGGCCCGCTTGCATTGAGAGGTATTCTGGTCTCTGCAGAATGATTCGGTGGTGGCTGGTGGTGGGGCCATTGAGATGGAGCTCTCCAAGTACCTGCGGGATTACTCAAGAACTATTCCAGGAAAACAGCAGCTGTTGATTGGGGCGTATGCCAAGGCCTTGGAGATTATCCCACGCCAGTTGTGTGACAATGCTGGCTTTGATGCCACAAACATCCTCAACAAACTGCGGGCTCGGCATGCCCAGGTGGGTCCTTCTCCTCAAGGTATAGGGATTGAGTGGATGGGGCTGGATTCTGAGTGTATGCTGTGCTTATTCAAGCTGGGCATGTGGCCCAGGTGATGGGGTGGAATTCAGCCCAGCAGCAACTAACTGGCTTCTCTGAGGGCAGAGGGAAAGCCATGGTGCCAAGACTGGAGGTTCCAGGGTTTGTTCAGTGCTTCTACCAAGGGTATGATCGCTCCTCACAGTGTGATGAGAGTAACCCGAGGAACCCACAGCCTCCTGCCTGGAAGCACATGCTGGCCACATGCTGTGGGTTTCTTGGTGTGGAGGTGAAGCACTCTGGATTCCTGATGACCTGTGCCCAGCCATGGCTCCATGTTTGTTAAGTGCTCAGCACTGCGACAGCAGTACTCAGTAATGAGTGACCTTGCTTCTGGCTTGTATTAGGACTTGAAGCAAGTCACTTTACCTCTCTGTGTCTCAGTTTCCTCATCTGTAAAATGGGGATTGAGGCAATGAGATGGTAAAGTAAGATAAGGGATTGGAAAGTGTTTGTAAAGTATTTGTTCTCGTTTCTCTTGAGAACCATGGTTTGACATGCATAGTCCTCAGGTGACCTGAGGATGGGGCCTCCCTAAAACCCAGCAGCTTGCCTGGGAGAGGGCCCAGAGCTCTTGTGTGATCAGTGTGTCCAGGATTTGCAGGGAGTGTTTGGCAAGAGTAGGGGTGGGAAGAGGTGCACTTGCAGGTTCCTGTTGTGATGCCCTGGGAGGCTGCTGTCTTCCTCAGGAAACTGCCATCAAATTCAGAGTCTGAGGATTCCCAACAGTTAGTCTTTTGGAATAAAGGCATACAAGAAGAAACTTGAGAGAAGTTCCACATTACTTCCCTTCTTTTCCTCTTTCAGGGGGGTACGTGGTATGGGGTGGACATCAACAACGAGGACATTGCTGACAACTTTGAAGCTTTCGTGTGGGAGCCAGCTATGGTGCGGATCAACGCCCTGACAGCTGCCTCTGAGGCTGCCTGCCTTATTGTGTCTGTAGATGAGACCATCAAGAACCCCCGCTCGACCGTGGATGCTCCCCCAGCAGCTGGCCGGGGCCGAGGTCGTGGCCACCCCCACTGAGAGGCACCCCCTCCATCGCAACTGGCTGGCAGGCTTGCTGCAGGGTGCACTTACTCTCCCTGGCTTGGTTAATTGGGGTTATGGGAAGGGGTAGTAACTGGCCCACTCTGTTCTTACCGGAGTTTATTTAAATAAAACTCAAGCCTTAGGATTAACTTTGTAAATTATTTGGGCACAGTAGTTTTACACAGAAATGTCTGACTACAGCTCATAATTTTAGTTTTGCATGCACTTGCCCAACAGGTACAAAAGAAAAACTATCTCCCGCACTGGGGTGAACTCCACTGTAGTGACCCATCTGGAAGTTTTACTACAGTTGTATTCTGAGTCCCAGAAGTGGCCGGGAGATGTGGAGTTGCTTCCTTTTCTTCTGACATCGTCTTATTTAGTCCTGGCCTAGTGAGGCACTGCTCCCAGCATTTCTCTGGTTTGAGTAAATGTGTTAAAATCTTGTCAGCCCCTTCTCCATCCATATTCTTTTGGCTCAGTCTTTGTTTCCTCTTACTCAAGATCTTGAGGTTGACAACTCTGGGATGGATGTTTTAGGGACACTGCATCCTCTCTAAACTCTGGTGACCTCTTACATGTCCACTGAGGTGGTGGCTGAAAGAGCACTACTGGGTCTTTTTCAGTTCCTTCTGCTTTATTCTAACCAGTAAGTTTGGAATGGCTGGCACAGATCAACTGGAAGTCCAGCAAGGTCTAACACCCTCTTCATTTGTACTGGTCCTGAGAGCTGGCCTGCAGCTAGCTGTAGTTAGTAATTGTTGTGGCTGGAGGTAAATGATTGTCATCTTGAGCCATTGAAGCTGTTGTTGCCTGAGACTGGAAAGTGATTTAAAACAAATCTCTGAGCCCAGGTGCTACTGGTTAGATGGACTTGAAAGCACAGTTATGCTATAGGCAGGTCCAGGCTTTGGAATCTGGCATCTGTCCTCACTTGAGTGTCTTGAGGTAGACTAATTTTTCTGTTCCTCACCTATTCTACCTGTATGACAAGGTGACAGCAGTTGGCTCACAGAGGTGTGGGTATTAAATGCTCATTCTGTGTTTTATGTCGGAGCCATAATTTAAGCCTAAACACCTATTTTTTTGTTATTTTAAATATTTCAGCACCCTAGTAATCAATCCTTGGGGCAAGCCTGTGTTATAAAATGGGGAAGTTAATGCCAGAAAACCTGTCTCCCCTAGGTCAAAGCCTGCTTGGCTGGCCAGAGCCGCCTGAGGTGGTGGCCAAGTTGGTTAGGGGCTGGGTAGTGCCTGCCACTTCTGTATGTTCACTGAGCTTGCCCTTGAAATGGCCTCTCCCAGTTGGGAGTCAGAATGACCTGTCACAAGGCTTTTTGTCTGGGTGTGGATGCTGAAGTCATGCTTGAGCTGTGGGAGGGGAAGTAACCTGGGTGGCTTTCCTTCAGCGATTTCTGCAGTCCTGAGGCAAGTCTCCTGAATTCTTGATTGGCTCCTTGATGCCGATTGGGTTATCTGCCTCTGTCCTACCTCAGTGCCCTTCAGCTGCAGAAAGTCAGCAGTGACACAGACAGACAAATATGGCCACATACCATTTACTTCCCTGGGACAGATTACCAGTTTCACCATCTTTTATTGGATACAGAGCCATAAATTCTCTGATGCCCATGTGAGTCCTTTTAAATACATACACTCTGGTACATTCAGCAAAGGGCATCTCTGGGTGACTTGGAGCAAAGTGCTGGGATGTCAATGCGTGGGGGGGCAGAGAAGTGGGGCAAGGGAAGGCCCCCTGGGGGCTGGAGGTACAGGCACCACTTCAGAAACAAAAGTAAAAACAAAAATTGCTCTCCGCCCCTCTGCCTGATGTGCTTGGGGTGGGGGAAGCTACCCTCTCATGGTTCAGGCCCATTAAGGCCTGGCTATGCAGCGAAGGCAGGGCCTAGGGGCCAGTTGTGGAGGTCCCCACCAGAGGTTCCACAAGAACCAAGCCTGCCAGCACCAGCCACAAAGCAAACCTGTCGCCTCAGGCTTATGCCCCTGAATACAAGACCTCTGCAAGGGCAAAGCTGAGGCTGGGAGCCCAAGGCCAAGCCTCCTCGGGCCATGCTGGCGGTGGCATAGGCTTGGCTTCTCATGGTGGGGAGCCTGCCTGATTGTCAGGACAGCCTTGGGACTGGCCGAGGTCCCAAGGGGTTGGGGAGGGAGTAGTTGCCTTAGTTGGCCCTGGTATTCTGATCTTCACCCAATCCTAAACCTTATCTTCAGGTAAGGGCTGCAGGTGAACACACTTGTCCAGGAATAAACACATACACACGATACAAAGCACTATATACAGGTGCAGGCCTGGAACAAAGCTGGGTGAGAAAGCATGGTCACTAAGGGCAAAAAGAGAAGTGCTAGCCCCCAGGGGAGGGAAGGTACACCCATCAGGGACTGACAGGCTAGGACAGGTCCCATCCTTTAAGAGTTAACTACTCTGGGCATTTGGACCATACACCCACTCTCCGTCCTCTGTTTTCACTCCAAGTCCACCAGGAACTGGGTCTTTGGCACCAATAATCACCCTGGGAAGGTCTCCTTCATATTAGCGCCTTAGAGGGATTGGGGCCTGTGCGGCTCCCCACCTGTGGCCCAGATGATTAGAGACCAGGACCAAGGGGACAGGCAGGACCCAAAGGCAAAGAACAGCCAAATGTAGCAGGCCTTGCAAAAGAGGTTTTTTTTTTTTTTTTTTTTTTTCCTTTTGAAGCAATTCCTGAGGGGTTGGCTCAGACTCCACAGCTCTAAGAAAACATGAGCTACTTTGACCTCAGGTGGTCTCTTCTGGCCAGTGAACAGCCTTGGTTCTGGGCAATCCATTCTTTTTCCTTTAGGGATGCACGTACAAGGGGTCTTCAAAAAGTTCACAGAAAGATTCATACTATCTTTTAATTCCGTTTGCCCACAAACTTTCTGTAGTACCCTTATACGTGCATCTTTACTTCCTGCCAGTCCTGTGGGGAAGCAACCTTAATAAAGCATGAAGTACTCAAGCCAAATATGCCGAACCTCCCGGGTGTTGGGGCTGGGCTGTATGGCAGGGGGCAGGGAGGTAGGCCCATGTAGTGGCCACCACCCATGGGATCTCCACATACCTGGAGCCCCTTGGAGAAGGGCCTGTCTCCGCTTGCCCTCCCAGATACTCCTTTTTTTTTGCTTCTTATTAGATATGAGATTTGGAGGAGGGCTCCCCTTTGGGTGGGTGAAGATGGGATGAAGTGCTTCTAGGAATGGCCAGGCCCTCCGTCCCTGCTCCAGCCCTAGCTATACAGTTGCTAAGGAAGTGAATAAATGGAACATCCCAGCAAGCAAAAGCTCCCCATGCAGCAGCTGGGCTCCTCCCGAGGAGAGAACAAAACAGCATCAAGTTGGCAGTGGGAGGCAGGGGTACATGCTGCCAGCTCTCACGGCATGCATGAAGGCCAGGGTGCACAACTGTCAGCCTCAGGGGTGCATGTGCAATGGGATACGCCGTGACCTGTCCTTCCTGTTGGCAAGGGCTTGGGCCTGAGCAATATGTACTCCCACACATCTTTCACACAGAGCCAGAAAATACAAGGGTGGAGGACTTAGTGGGTTCCCTGGAGACAGCCAAACCTGTGGAAGGTGGACTTACCACCAGGCAGGAGAAGGTCTTGTTCTGCCCTTAGTGATGGTGGTGCTCAGTACTACTGCATGACTGAGTGAATGAATGAATGAGTCTACGACTAGCATCAGTCCTTTCAGCACCACCTTTCTCCCACCCTAGCTCACTGTGCACCCCAACTTCCTTTTTCAGGGCCAATGCCAGGCATTCCATGGGTACCACCCAGGGATAAATTGCCCAGAGCTTGTATTTAGGGATGGAGGCTCCCTGGGGCAGAGGAAGTCCCTTAGTTGGGCAGGCTCAGGACAAGCAGGGCATCCCTTTGTGCTTTGTCCAGGAGACAGGAGGGCAGCACCTCTGGTCCTGGGGTCACGGGGAGCAGAAGCTACAGTAGGGGTGTGATTGGCACGGTGGGACAGACACACCCAGGGCAGCCAGGCCCTGTGCAGATCTGCACCTCCCTTCCAGGCAGCTGGCAGAGGAAAGTTTTGCTTCTCCATCCTGTGACTCCTGGGAACAGGGCTGGGGAGGTGGGAGCCGATGAACAGTTGCTCTGGGCTGGGAATGGGGGTGTGCCTCACACAGCCAAGGCTTCATGCAGGACTGGATAGAGTTGCCAACATGACACCCTTGGTATTTCAGGTCTTCAAAGGGCAGGGACAGAAGAAGCCACAAGAGGAAAGTCAGAGAGCAATGATGAAAAGAGCTGGGACAGAGCTAGGTAGTAGAACCAGGGAGAGCTGGGTACGTTGCTGAGCCTGTGGGTCCCAGCTCTGGAGGTCTCATTACAAGGTAACCCAGGGCTGAGTTTTCATGTTCAAGCTAGGCTGTGGCAGAAGTCGGGGTCCCTGGAGAGGACTGGGAAACAATGGGACCCCCAGCCCCAGCCAGAACCAGAGACCTAATAGCTAGGGCTGGGAGCTGATCCTGTACAGGAGAGAAGGAAACCCTAAGATCTAGGTTAGATGTCTGAAAGAACTTTGCAAATGAAGGCTGGCAGGACCCACGGCCCCTGAGCCACTGGGGGAGTTCTGAGAGGAGGAAGTAGGGAGTCTTCAGTCTTTGGAACTTCGATACTGGGACCTGGTTCTTTGGGGACAGTGGATATTCCAGTGAGGACCCTCAATGCAACCCTCAGCCCATGGGGCCAGTGGAGACTGAGGAAAGGGGAGTGAGTCTGTTAAGAATGCTCTTCCTCCTCTGTGGCCCCACGGGTCACATGTGCCAAGGCCACATCTTCAAGCAAGCTGACCAGACAAGGAAACAAAGCAAGTCACCCTCCTCCCAACCTCCTCCATGCCCCAGCACAGAAGGCAGCCCAGTGCCTCCCTCAGACAGCCTTAGGGACCCAAAGGCCATCAGTTTCCTGCCCAAGCACCTGGATGTGGAGGAGATTCCTTAAGGATGGGAACTAGTTCTCACTGCTGACAGGATTTCCCAGGGCTGGGACCTTGACCTTCCAGAGGGTCCCTCAGGAATAAATTGTAGGTATTAGAAACATGCACCTTTTAGCTCAGAATTTAGCTCTGCATGGTGGGGTATGTGGCAGTTGAGAGGAGTGGTCTTGTCTTTTCTTACAGTATAAATAAGTTTTCTCCACCTGGTGATTCCCCAACTTGGGAGGGGTGGGCTCATCCTGGAAGAAATTCTACATGTCTGATTTTCCTTCCAAGCTCACCCCCACACTCCCACTGTACCACCGGCCCCCCAGCTTTCAGCTGCCTGTGTTGTCCCTGGAGAAGGTGGACCCAAGTCCTAGGCAGGCTGTCTGAAGCAGTGCCCCACAGAGGGCTGGAACAGGGTAGGGGGAGAAGAAGAGCCCTCCTTGCCAAGTCTGAGCTGCCTTGTGGAGCCCCCTCTGGCCTGGAGCCTGGCAGAGGCCCCTGACTGGGAGGCTGGGCCTCAGGAAGGAGAGGCCTGCCTGAGCGGCTGAGGAGCCACTGGGTGGTTATTGCAGATCCTCCGGGCGATGACACCAGGTGCTGGTGGTAACAGCTCCTCACTGGCTGTGCCAGAAGTGGGGGTGGGGTGGGGGTCGGAGGGCAGCTTCCGTCCAAGCCCATGCCCTGGGGAGGCAGTGCCCTGGGTCAGGTCTGTTGCTCTGCTGTTCCAGGAGAAGGACAGGAGACTGTCAACCCCTCCCTGGAAGCCAGGGATAACACTAGGCCTCCAAAGGTCTAGTCCAAACCAGGGTCGCTCCAGAGGTCCAAAGAGAGTGCCCTGGTGTGGGGCTGGCAGGGGCCCTGCCGCCCCCAACCCGGGTTAGCAGCCACCTTCCACCTTGATGTGCAGGATCTTAGAGAAGCCGGGCCTACGTCGCAGGGCCTGTGAACCAAACCCTGGGTTAGTTCTCCCTCACAGCCAGGCAGGTGGGGCCCTCCTGCCACACTTACCCAGGTCACCAGCCCCAGCTTAGGGATAGAGCTGACCCCTCACCTGGAGTTTCGTCACCATGTCCTCAAACAGCTTCTGGGCCTCAGGGCTGCTGGGCTCTTTGAAATAATCGGCAATCCCAATCTGGACCACAATGGACTTGAGGTTCCGGCAAATGCCTGGGGGGTGGGGGGGAATGTTTGGCCTGGGCAATGGGCTCCTCTCCTCTCGCTAACTAATGAAAGCAGACACCCACTGAGAGACAACCACATGCCAGCCACTGGGAACTCGAAGAGAAGCAGACCCATGCCGTCCAGGGGCTCATGACTGGATGAAGGAGAATGCAGACAGTGAGGTGGGGAAGAGGAGAGGCTGTAGTGGACCCTGGGAGGATGAGACAGCAACAGCCAATTGTTCAAGGGCTCTAGTAACTTCCGTGGCAGAGGAGACAGTTGTACTATGGCCTGGGCATTTGGAAATCAGTCACAAGGAACAGAGTGGGTGAGGCAAGGCTGATGGGTCTAGGCTGGAGCAGGAAGGAGTGGAGACCAAGAGCAAACAAGGTGGGCACAGAGGGCTTAAAGGACTGAACGTTGCTGTGAGGTCAGGGAGAGGCAGAGGAAGAAGGTCAGGAGGCCAAGAAAGGCCTGGAGATCATGATTTCAGAGGCTGAGTTCTGGTGGTAAGGTTTAGGGCATGACCAGGAGGGAAGAAGAGGGTTTTGGACATAAGATGGTCAAGGACCTTCGGCAGTCAGGGCATGAGGACCTCCAAGGGACCAAACAGTCCTGGACGATGGTTTCATTTGGGTGGGAGCAGCCTGAGCTCTGGGTACTTGTGTCCTCAAAGAAAGTGGAGGGGTGACTAAAAGTGGAGGGGGTGGTTTGACAGAGTTGGGGGCATGACTTGGAGTCCAGGGAGAGAAGAATATTCACCCTGAAAACTGTTCTGGGGGGACTTGACTTATATACATTATCTCATTGAATCCTCTTACCCATTCTAGAAAGTTAGCTTAGAAGATGGGAATACAGAACTGAGAGAGGTATGGTCATGTTCCCAAAGTCACACAAGCTAAATGAGCAGTACAGCCAGAACTTGGACCTAGGTCAGTCCAGCTTCAGAACCTGTGCTCTTGTCTGTCCTCCTGTCTCTGCCCTCGGTGGGAGGCTCAAGTGGTGGCCAGTGGTACTGGACAGCTTGTGTCCCCAACATGGACAGGCAACAAATATCTTTTAAACTGAACTATCTGGACCACATGCTGGAGAGCCTTGAATGCCACAATGGCCTCAGAAGGCACTGGTGGCAAAGTCAGGACAAGGACCCTGGTCAGTCTGACCTCAGTGCTGCTGCTTGCTGATTAGGAGCAACAGGGAACTGGTTATGCTACCTGTTGACAGGGCATAGAGACAGGTGACAGTCATATCCTGCCCTGCATTCCCCCATTGCTCACTATTGAAATGCAGCAGGGCCTTAGGGGTGACAGGGGTGGCCGTGAGCACCAGCATCTCCAGTCCCTTCAAGCCTTCCCGGCAGACCTCAGCCGCCACCTCCTGGGTGATCTCTGACACGTGGTCCAGCTCCAGGACCTGCAGCCGCATGCAGTTTCTCGCTAGGAAGAAGAAGGGAAGCCCTGCTGACAAACTCCCCAGGTCACCTCCTGGCCAGCACCCTGGGGCCCCCACCACCACCCAGGCTGCGGACCCGAGCCCCTGTGGGATTTCACAGGGCATCCTGGCACCCCTGCCTGCTTCTCACCAACTCCCACACCAGTCCCAAGGAAAGACTCACCAAGTGATGCCAGGCCCTGCACCCCACAGCCGGCACCCCCAACCCCCAGGGCCCGGAGGTGAGGCCAGCAGCGACCAATCATCTGCAGGCAGCGGTTACTGAAGCGTGTAGGCTGTTGGCTGGAAAATGGGGAGGGGGGCATTAGCGAAGCCTCTGAATGCCTGACACTCTGAGCCTGCTCCTCCTGTGGGACCCCTCTCTGCCTCAGGCAAGTGCCCCAGTAACAACCCAGCTGGTCAAGTCAGAAAACTGGGATTGTCCCTGTCTCCTTCCCCCAATCTCCTGGCAAGTCCTGCAGATTCTGGTTCCTGAGTAAGTCTTGAGCCCACAGTTCAGACCACCATCAACATTCATCTGGATTGTAACAGTCTCCCTGCCAATTCATCCTCCACACTGCTGACAGTGAGCCATTCATTCCTACATTTGCTCACTCTGTCATTCAGCAAATGGTTACCACATGTCTATGACAGCCAAGAACAAGAAAGCTAGGTCTTGGGGATACAGTGGTTACAAAATAGTCATGATCCTTGTCCTCAAGGAGTGGACAGTCTACTGGTGGGGGACACAGAACATTACTAGTCTGATCTTAATCCTTTCCTTAAAATCTAAAATCCCCCAATAGCTTCCCAGTACTTTCTATATAAAATGCAAAAACCTAAATGGAGCAAAGCCCTTCCACACCTTGCTCCAACCTTCCTTTCCACACTTGCTGCTTGGCTCCGTCCGCTTCATTCACACCAAACTTGCCATTTCTCTGAACATTTCATCCCTCCACATTAGCCCAGGCAACAGACATCTCTCTGGCATCTGCTATGCACTTGGTACCAGGGCTACTGAAATGGACATTCTCAGATTCTGTCCTGAGAACTGCAGGTCTAGTACAGGGGATTGAAATACTTGTGTAGAGAAATGATTGCAAAATGGATGACAGCAGGGTCAGGACAAGGCACAGTAGGAATTAGGGCAGAGGAGCAGTGACACATTCTGCCAGCGGGTTAGTGAAGGCACACTGGATGACCTGGGGGGAGCTGTCACATGGAGAGAGGGTTGGAGGGCAAGGTTCAGGGAGCTGAAAAGTCTGGTATGTTTCACAAATTTCAAGCAGAGCAAGGAACAATTCCACACCTTAGATTCTCTAACAACCAGCTCTTTAATACGTTATATACTGACCTCCCTGAACTGCCAGACAAATCGGGCTAGTTTTTTTTTTTATTTTGTTTTGTTTTGGAGACTGGCTATTATAAGGATCTGAACTGGCTATTTCAGCTAGCATTTACTGAATTGTGGGTCCTGAAGGTTTTGTGAACATGATCTCATTTGAGCCAGCAACAGCCCTGGTAAGGTCAATAGGTTCCTAATATCATCTTCACTTTGCAGGTTAAGAAACTAAGACATGACTGGGTTGCCCAAAGTGACACTGCCAGTAAACCAGGACACGACCCCAGGTTTGATTTTTTTTTCTTTTCTTTTTCTTTTTAAACTCTTATTCTCAGGTCTAATTTTAAAGCCATGCTTCTAATGCTTCAATACACAGATTAAAGTGTGTGAATCTGTTTCCCCAACAGCTTATGGAATGGGCTCAGATCTGCCCAATCCTCAACCCCACACCCCTCCAACCTCATCCCTGCCAGGGCTCACCAGGGGTGAAGTGGCGCCACCTGGAGGGAGACAATCTCTCTGCAGCCTGCGCCCAGGGCCCAAATGACCTCGTGACCCACAGGGTCTGTGGCACTCCTGTTGAAAAGATAAAGCTGAAGTTGCCCACCCTGGTGGCCTCTGCTCCCACCAAGACTTCCTTCCCTCAGGCCACAGAGCTCTTGGGCCCCTTTGCCTGAGAACTCTGGGGGAAGGCTATGCAGTGCCTAGGGATCCCTTGGGACCCAAGGCTGAGAGGGCATGGGCCTTGCTTCTGGCGGGTTGGACCCACCTGTAGGTGACAGCCTGCAGGGCGCGGCAGTAGCAGCTGGCCAGCCAGAGCGAGCGGTCAGTGAGGATGTTGGGGCAGTGGGAGATGCGCAGGATCAGCAGGTTCCCACCAGCTGCCTTCAACAGAGACTCCAGCCCTGCTTCCAGGCAGCCCCTGGGGATGACAAGAGGTCATGGAGCTGTTTGGGGCTTCTGCCTCCTCTTGGAAGCATTCCCACTTAATTCCAGGTCTGTGGCTCAGGAGCACCCCCCATCACCGCAGGCCTCACCGGGTACTCCGGGCATACTCCTCCTTGCTCTCCTTCTTTCCCCGCTGCCGGGGCTTCAGGTTCTGCAGCGTCAGCGAGTGGGCTTGGGTGCACCACTGAGCCAGCATGGCCAGGAACTGCGGGCACAGGGAGGTTATCTGGAGACGAGGGCGTCTGAGCTTGGCTGGCTGGAGGTGGGCCAGTCCCAGCATAGGAGGCCCCATGAGAGTGTTTCAGGGAGCAAGGCTAGAGCTGGGGTGTTGTAAGGGTGACAAACACCTGATCCTGAGGGGCCAGATTCTATCCAGGGCAAAAGGTGGGTCTGCAGCAGGGTGGGGCAGCAGGCAGGGGCAGGCACCTTGGAACAGACACGGGCGTTCTCGAGCAGCACCCTGGTCCAGACGGCAGGGTGGCGGGCCACGAAGCGCCAGTCCCGGCAGACTTCGGCGGCATGCAGCAGTGTGCGCGTGTCCAGGTAGGTAAAGATGCAGAACAGGGCGGCTCGCATCTTGAGGATCTCTGGGCTGATGACCTCGTTAGAGCGCGAGGGGCTGCCCCTCTCGGCTCGCCGACCCCGCCCACTGCCTCCCTCAGGGCGGGCTGCAGAATACAGGGGGTTCAAAGGTGAGTGTGGAGGGTCTAAGGACAATGTGAGGATTTGGGTTGGGTCCTGGGGCAGGGTAGGAGCTGCAGGAAGAATGGGCATGAGAGACCCATGCTGAGAGACCAGTGCCTTGGGAGTGACAAGGGGCCTCTGCTTCACCCTCCTCTGCAGTATCCCCATCCCTAATTTTACAAATTAGAAAAAGGGGCTCTTCCTCACATAAACTGTATTTTTAAGGACATATTATACAACAGCCCAAACTCACCCCCTACTGAGACAACTGAGTCAGATTTGGAGAAGGAAAGGGGTTGGGGGCTAGAGTTTAAACTTGGCCTCTGGGAACACAAAGGATGTAAGGGTCTGCCCAGAGCACAGTCACCCCTGACCCTAACCCTTTAACTTCCAAAGCCACCCACATATGTGCATGGCCTGTGTGCATGTGGGAGGGGGCTCACCCCCACCATGCCAGGAGCTTCACAGTCTGAAGTCAACACTCAACTACTCTTCTATACATGCCACTGAGCCCACTCTGTGAGTGGACCCCCTTTGGATGTGGCATCCTTGTGCAGGTAACAACCTGAGCACCCATGTGCTGCTGCAACCCTGCCTGTGGCATGGCCCAGGCTTGGAGGGCGCTGTGTAGGAGGGGTATGCAAGTCTGGGGAAAGGGAAGGGAGGTACGGGAGCCCAGGAGATTCATTGTCTCAGCCCCGTGTTCCCCAAGAGGGCTAGGAACCCTGGGAAGGGCTGGCCTCTCTGCCCAACATCCCAGGACTTACCTGAGAGCCGGCAGCTGCTCGATGGCCCAGCCATAGCAGGCCCAGAGCGGGGGGCATCCGAGGGGCCCTCAGCCTCTGACTCGGTGGTTCGGGAGCCCACGTCCGAGACATCACCCTCCTCCCCCTCAGTGCTGTGTCGTCGGGGTCTGCGCTGCCAGTTCTGGATGGCCTGGCGCCGCAGCCCTGAGCTGCGAGGGGGCTGGGACCGCTCCGAGCCACCGTTGGCAGCCTGGGCCCGTGTGCCCAAGCCCCCAGGGCCACTGTCCTCAGGAGCCCCCTCCTCTGGACGGGGCAGCTCCAGACTGTCACTGTCATAGCAGCCTGAGCTCTGGGATGCAGCTGGCATGCGGCTGGAGGCCCTGGGGCAGGGTGGACCAGATAGTAAGGGGCGAGGGACACCAGACCTACCCAAACCCTCCATCTGCCCCAACCACCAGCCAAGGGCAACCCACCCGCCCTGCTTTTCAAAATCCCCCTCTGAGTGTGGAAAGGCAGACACAGGTGACCCAAGGAAGATGGGGGCAGGAGGAAGAGACAGGCCCCCGACGTGGTGAGAGTGGGCTATGTAGGGCGAGGCTTACCCTGTGCTGGGAGAGGAGCCATGCCGTGACACTGCATATGTGCTAGGCACGGCCGGGCCCACGTGGTGTTCTCGCTGTGGGCCCCCGGAGCGGGAGGGAGAGGGGGGCAGAGGAGGCATTAGGATGAGCAGGCAATAGCAGGAGAAACAGGGCACAAGATGGAGAAAAGAGAGGAGGGAAAGGAGAGAGAAGAAGGAAAAAAGTTGGGAAAGATGGACGAATGGACAGACAGGTAGCCCAGAGAGGCAGGCTCACCAGCCCTCTCCCCATCCCCTCCAGTGCCCCAGACCCCAGCTTGTGGCTCCTGGGCTCTCATTTGCAGAGTTGGGACTCTGAGGGCCAGGGCCCTGGATCACACCATGCTACAGCCTCAGGGGCCATCATTCCTGCCCAATCAGGGGGGCTCCCCTGTTCCTGGACCCGTGCTTCAGGCCTGGAGTCTGCTTGTGGGGGAAGAGCCACAGAAGGCAAGCATGGAGCACTGTGGGGGGATGCCAGGCCGTGCGTGAGGGGAGGTTGTGGGAGCCAGGTGTGCGGGTGGAGGAGGGAATGTAGGTGGGCACTCACCATTCTGCCTGGGTTCCGGGCCCCGGGCCCCACGCCCCCGCCCACAGCTCCACGACCCAGGCTGGCACTGGGTGTGCTGCCGCAGCTGCTGCTGATGACCTGCAGCTGCCGTTCAGCGCGGTCAGCCCGCTCCAGGAGCTCCTCAATGAACTGCTGCAGCCGCAGCTTGGCGCTGGCCTCCCGTGCTGCCGTCTCCTTCAGGAACTGGTCAATCTGCACCACCTCCCTGGACCCGGAGCAGTCTCTTACCCCAGAGCCTTGGCCTGGCTGCCCACCCACCCTCTGGAGGAGAGGCTGGCCGGTGGGGGTCCACACAGGCACAGCTGCCTGCTGTGTCTGCTCATGGTCACAGGGATCCACGTGGAACAGGCCGGGCACACAGCCTCACACAATGGCACGCACAGAAATGTAGGCATATGCTCCAAGTCACACACAGACACACCCCCTACCCTCCCAACCCCAGATGCACAACTAGACACCGCTGCTCTCTCCAGAAATACTCATAGGCATCCTCGGTCACACACAATCACCTCCAGGCACACACAGATTCCCACACGTCCATGCACCACAACCGGACACATCTGCCCCACACAAAAACGTACAGACATGCTCAGTTACATGTGGCCTCAACACATAGCCTCCCAACAGAGCAACACTCCTGGGCACACACTTACAGCCACCCAGCCACATCACATATCCCCACACAGTCCCCAGGCAAAGTCCCGCACACTGATATCACGTTCGTGCTCAGGTACACATTCACAGTCTGAAACACACAAAGAACTATGGAAGCACAGCCCACTGACACATTCATGCACACACACTTTCAGAAACATTAAAAAATATGCACATCACATCACCATATAGAGAAACATACTCAGACGCAGAAGCATATAGTGTGCAGCAACCTCCAGGTGTTGCACAAACACAGCACACACAGAGGCATGTATTTACTCCCAAATGCATTTACGGTTGTTCATACATCTAGTCAACATTTACTGAGCACCTTCTAGATGCCAGGCACTGTTCTAGGCATTGGGGAAACAGCAGTAAACCACAGAAAAAAACCTGCCTTCGTGGGGCTTATATTGCAATGAGAACAAATAAATAACATCTACACAGTTCATAATCCCACATTTAAAGACCAGAGAAATGAGAAACTAGCACAGAAGATTGAGAAAGAGCATATAGAAAGATGGAAGAAAATCCCAGCAGAGTGTCCTGGAAGCTAAGTAAAGAAAGTGTTTCAAGGGGCCGGCCCGGTGGTGCACTGCTACAGTGCGCCGCTTGGGAGCGCAGCGGCGCTCCCAACGAGGGTTCGGATCCCACATACAGACCGGTTCCCGCTCACTGGCTGAGCGAGGTGCGGGTGCGACACCGAGGGTTGCGATCCTGTTGCTGGTCCCGGTCCGAGGGCGCGACACTGAGGGTTGCGATCCGTTGCCGGACACGAAAAAAGACAAAAAGGAAAAAAAAAAAAAAAAAGAAAGTGTTTCAAGGATCACCTATGTCAGATGCTGCAGATGAGCCAAGTAAGATGATGATGGGGCCTTAGCATCATCAAGGTCATTGGTGACATGAGGACAGTGGTGGAGCTGAAATCCCAATCAGAGGGGGTTTAAGAGAGAAAGTGAGGAAAGAAATTGGAGACAAGGAATATAAAAAATACTCACAAAGAGTTTTTCTATAAGGAGGAGAGAAACGGGATAGAAGCTCAAGGGGAAGTAGGGTTACGGCAGATGGGAGAAATGACATCATGTCCTCACACTTTTAGGAGTGATACGTAGAAAGGGAAATCTGATGATGAAAAGGGGAGAGAAGAGGATTGAGCTACATCTTTGAGCAGGCAAAAGGGAAGAGGACCTGGTGCCAAAGTGCAAGGGGTTGGTCTCGGCTGCGATAGAGAAGGAGGAAAAACATACAGTCTTCACCGACAGGCACATGGTCACACTGACATGTACTCATAGTCTCAAACACACCATCACAACACTTGGCCCCACACATACCACCATTACCTGCTCGTGGCCACAGATCCCACATTACAAAGCCATGGCCCCGTACACAAACATAATGAGGCACGTTCATAGTGGTGGCGGTGGCACAGTGACTCCCACGGGCACTCCCACCCGCAGGGCCCTGAGGGTCTACTCACTGCTGCTTGCGGCTCAGCTCCTGTTCCTTGTGCACCAGGTCCTGCTTGAGCGAGGCCAGCAGCTCCACACTCACGTCCACCTGGCGCGAGAGCTCCGACGCGCGCTCCTCCAGCTCCTCCTTCTCGCGCCCGAGCCGCGCGCTCTCCTGCCGCGCCGTCTCCAGCTCGGCCGCCTTGCGCTCCAGCTCGGCCTGCAGCCGGCCCACCTGGCCCGCAATCTTCTGCTCCACCTCCTCGCTCAGCCGCTCCAGCCTCCGGTCCACCTCCAGCTTCTCTAGCGCGCGGATCTTGAGGCGCGCCAGGCCCTCCTCGTAGGCCACATCGGCGGGCGAAGGGGAAGCGGGCGAGGCGGAGGCAGGCCCGGGGCAAGGGCCAGGACCGGGCCCAGGCGGCGGCGTCGAGCACGCCGAGGACGCCACGGACTTGCGGGCGAAGAGCTCCCCGAGCGGGATCTCGATCTCGCGCAGCGCGTATCGCGCGGCGGCGGCCGGCACG
>NW_007726775.1:148114-161173 GCF_000696425.1 Galeopterus variegatus
CCGCCCCGCGGTCAGCCGGGCGCGCTCATGGGGGGCTGCGGGCGAGCCCCCCTGCGGGGTCAGGAAGGTTCAGGGCGCCCGCGGCCCGGGGCGAGGAAGCTGGAAGAGAGGGAGCGAGTCTTAGGATGGTGTGACTGTGCCCACCCACCCCTCCCAGCCCCCGTGCCGCGTATCCCCCTCCCAGCAGGAAATCGAACACGTGCCCAGAATGGAGGGGCAAGGGGAGATCAATGGCCTGACCTCCCAGAGGGGGCGGCCTGCGCTGGTCCCTGTGCGAGGGCCTGTACCTGTGCGAGAGTGAGATTGAATGAGATTTCTTTTTAAGGGGGGGAGGTAGTTTTATTTATAATGGTTCCAACCTGGAAACACCCCAAGTGCCCATTGACAGTAGAATGGATAAATGATATTCATAATGGAATACTGCCCAACAATAAGAAAAGCAACTACTGGTACACACAACATGGATGAGTCCATTCATATTATGTTGCATGAAAGAAGCCAGACCTAAGAGTACCCTACTGAAGGACTCCATCGAAAGGGATTTCAAGAACAGACCAAACTGATGACGACGGAAGTCAGAAAGAGTTCCCCTGGGTGCTATATGGATTGGGAAGGGGCAGGAGGGAACCTTATGTGAAGCTGAAAATGTTCTACATCTTGATCTGAGTGGTGGTTACACAAGTGTACACATACGTAAATCATCAAGCTGAAGACTTAAGATTAGTCCATTGTATGCACTTTACTGTGTGTATGTTACATCTAAAAAAAAATCCTTAAAAAAGAAGCTTACTTTCATCTGATGCAAACCACACCCATCACACAGACTAGATTAATGGTCCCACGTTTCAGTGACTGAGACATCACTCCACCTAATGATACCATGTGTGTCACTGTTTGTTCTAGTGCCTACTTCTGCACCACGCCCTCCCATCTCTGCTACTCTAGGCACTTAGGTCCTTTTCGCAGTTCTAGAAAAGGGTAGGTAAGACTCTGGTGAGTGTCCCTGCCCCACCCTTCATCCCAAGGGCCCTATTATCTGTCCTCCCTACACCCCTTCTTGCATAAGTCTCGCCCATTATGGCATCTGACCCCTTCTCACCCTCTACTCCTTCTGCCTACCCCCAACTCTGGCTTCCTGTCACCCCTCCCCTTCCTTGTGATCTCCATCCCATTCCTCACTGCCAAGTTCTTCCTAACTGCCTGCAATTGGACTTCCACCACCCTCTGTTGTCACTGCGCTCCTCGGCATTGCAGACCACCTGCAATCCAGTTGTCATCAAGGGTCTTCACCCACTTGGTCCCTAGGCTGATACTGTCGACCTCTCCATCTTCATAGGCTGCCATGATGCTGCCCTGTTTGGGTTTTCCTTGTGGTACTGTGACCTCCTGTTATTACTGCTTTCCTAAACTCCCTGTCTCTTTTTGGGGTGTTCTCTGATTCTATCCTCCCCACTCCGGGTAGTCTGGTTCACTCCCACAGATTCACACCTGCCTTTAAGCCACTGACTCTCAGATTTACCTCTCCATCCTGACGGGCTCCTGAGATCTGTTTGCCTTCTGGCATTTCCACATGGATGTACGGGTGCATGTCTGTTCCCTTTGCCAGCCCAGCACCCCCCCGCCCCCCTGGTAACAGCACCCTGCTTTGACTTTGGAGAACAAACCCTCATTCCCCTATTTCTCAGTCCAAATGGTCAGGGGGATGTGACATTGGCCTGGCCAGTCAGAGTCCTGGGATGGGCACAGGGCTCCCAAGTTGAGTCAATGAGTTCCAAGACTGTTCTGGAACTATTGGGGGGAAGGATCCTCTTTGGGCTCAGGTTTCTAAGATGATGGGAGGGCCAGAGCTGCTAGGGCCATCCTTGTCTCCTTTTGGGAGGAACCACCTGGGAATGAAATCAACCCAGAAAAGCAGAACTGAGATGGAGAAAGAGAGTCCTCACGATACTGTTTGAGGTCCTGGCCTGTTTGATCATGTGAGCCAATCCCAGTTTTGTCTAAACCAGTTAGAGCTGGGTCTCTGTTTCCGCACCAGGAAAAATTCCTAACCAAGACAGTAGAATCAGAGACAGAGGGCCGGCCTGTGGCTCACGTGGGATAGTGTGGTGCTGATAACACCAAGGCCAAGGGATCGGATCCTATATAGGGATGGCTGGTTACCTCACTTTGGAGAGCGTGGTGCTGACCACACACCAAGTCAAGGGTTAAGATCCCCTTACTGGTCATCTCTTAAAAAAGAAAAAAAAGAAAAGAATCAGAGATGGAATTTTTTTTTTTCAAGTAATAAACCCTAAGAAGGAATTAGCTGAACTAAGCGGGGCAGGGAGCATAAGATAGTACCACTTCCCCCATTCCCCACTCAGAAGTTGGTGAACCCTGTTACACAGCCGCAAAGCAGCTGATTGAACTGTCTCCCACTCTGGAGCTCGGAACTCAGGCCATGTGCCTACCAGGGTTGAAACTTTAGGGGATCTGTAGAAAAATGTCAGGATGTTAGGGGTGTCTTTCCTATAACCTCAGTAAGGTCCAACAAGAGACACACTCTGGCTGAAAGGGGCCCATCTGAAAGCAGAGAAGAAGAAAGTGGCCTTGCCCAGAGAGGCCCTTTCTGCCTGAGGCCAGGAATCCAATATGGCTAAGATTCAGATAATTAAGAGCCAGTTCCCTGCTTCTAGCTAAAGTCAGCTCAAGCAAAGACAGGGAGGCTGGAAACACAGAGGGAGACCTGGCCTGACAGGCTCTTGACTCCTCAGGCTCTCCTGAACCCCTCCTGCTGAAACCTCCTTGCTCAACAGAAGCTTCCATTATAAGCAGTTTGAGTGGGAAGGGGTAGATGAGCTCTGCCTCCCACCCCAGACTAGGGGTTTGCATTGCCTGTAGCAGATGCCTGGCTAGAGGCCACAGAAACACAGGCTCCTTGGATGGGTGGAGCTCCCAGGCCTGTTGCTAAGAGATAGCCCCTCCCCTCGCCCAGCACCACCACCAGGGACTCCATTTAAGAATTATAACTTTCAACAAGGTCTCTAGCTTTTGTTAATAGCTCTAGGGAGGACTGAATGCAAATAGACTGAAAAGCCTCCTAATGATTAAGGGAACTGTATTGCCAGAAAAAACAGGCAAACCTGGAAAACAAAGGCCAGGATTACTCAGCCCCTCATGTTGACCCCCAAACCTGCACCCCTCTGTTCCCCTCTCACATGTGGCCACAGAACAGGAAAGGTGGAGACGGCATGATCAGAGCAGCTGATTGGTGGGCCAGGGAACCTCTTCCTTGCCATTCAGTTAAACATGTGGACCACAGACCAGGTGCCTTTCCTCTTCTAGGAGGGTTTTTGTTTTCTCAGTTATCCAGTTATTCCCCTGTCACTGTAGTCTGGTCATAAATTCAGAGACCATGAAGGGCTAGTTTAGTACCTAACCAAATGCACAGCCCTTTGCCAAGGTCCTGAATTGGGGCTGGATATGGTAACTGGGTGAGAACCTGGAACGTGTCCTTCCAGAGATGGGACACTGTGTTTTAAGTTTTGTGAGGGATAGTTGTAGTATAACAAACAGGGAAATATTTTTTAAATTATACAGGAAGGGGGAGGGTCTATGTAGATCTTGGATAGCCAAGAAGTGGAAAGTAGTAAACATTGATTGTTTCTGCTGCTCAGCTGCAGTCTCTCTTGTGGATTGGCCCCCAATTTTCCCTTAGAGAACCATTTCCTTCCACTTTAAGTGGGTTTGGGTACAGCTGACCTCACCCCCTGGCTCCAGGGGAGTGCACGTGACCTCAGTCTGTTCCATCAGAGTCACAGTGATCAGGTCGGTAATGGACATATTTCTCAATCTGGGCCAATACAGGCACTCCAGGACCTGTGCTCAGCTGGTAGGACTTGAGCCTGGAGCTGCTCGTGGCCATTTCTGTTCCCTCTTTAGGTGAAAATTCGAAAAAGACTTCTGATAATATCACTTGAGCTTACACATCCAGATGTACCTGAAGTTTTAACCCAGGACTTGTCAATTGTGTGCAGCAGCAAATATTTTTGGAGCTTAAATCATTTGAGTTGGCCACCAGTCTCTAGTAACGAGACTCCAGACTAACACAATGACCAACAGTGTCAAAAACAAATGCCAGGGCCGGCCTGGTGGCGCACTCGGTAGAGTGCAGCACTTGGGAGTGTGGCCACAATGACCAACAGTGTCAAAAACAAATGCCAGGGCCGGCCTGGTGGCGCACTCGGTAGAGTGCAGCACTTGGGAGTGTGGCGGTGCTCCTGCCGAGGGTTCGGATCCCATATAGAGACTGGTCCGCTCACTGGTTGAGCGCGGTGCGGGTGCGACACCGAGGGTTGCGATCCCGTTGCCAGTCATGAAAAAAGACAAAAAGGAAAAAAAAAAAAAAAACAAATGCCAGACTTCTCTCACCCACTCCCCAGCATCCCGTTTTCCTCCAGCAGGGCCACTGTCCTCCCAGCCACACCACTGGCCATCTCAATTTTTCTCTCTCTGCTAACCAGCAAGACCTGCTGATTTTTCCTTCAGAATGCTTTCTACCCAATGGGCTTTTCTCATGCTCTGTGCTCTCCTGGGCCCTGGCCTGCTCACACCTAGACTGCTGGCCCAGCCTTCCGTCTCACAGCTCTGCTCCATCCTATGGAAGGCACCAGATTACTCTCTCTGCAGATGACTCCTGTTCAGACTCCTTCAGTGGCTCCCCAACGTCTACCAACTGCAGCCAAACCCCTCAGCTTCGCGATCTGGCCTCACTGTCCTCATGCCAATTTGAAAGTAAAAAATGGCCTGGCTGGTTCACTTGCATTTCTTTGACCACAGTAGTTAGACATTTCTTCCACTCATTTATCAGTCATTGGTATCCCTTTGGTGACTTGCCTATGTGCCACTTTGCTCATTTTTATACTGAACATTCAGATTTTCTTATTGATTTGCAAAAGCTTTTTATAATATTGATCCTTTGTCATTTCTGCAAATATTTTTCTCGAGGATGTTGATTGGCTTTTACTTTTGTTTACAGCCTTTATTGATATACTCAAACTTAAAGTATGCATCAGTAAAATCTCTATGATTTCTGATTTTGTTGTCATGCTTAGGAAGTCTGTCCCTACTCAAAGATTATATAATCAGTTACATATGTTTTCTTTTAGTACTTGCCACTTCTTTTTTTAAATAAAGAAAATGAAATTTATTGCTTACAGTTTCAGAGGCTGGGAAATCCAAAGTCCAGGGAACGCATCCGGTGAGGGTCTTGGTGGTGGTGACAGTGACTCAGGGGTCTCACGTGGCAGAAAATGGTGGAAGAGAGAGAACCTAACCTCTCGTGTGCTCTTCTTTTAAAACACTCAGACTACTGATTTCTTTTTTTTTTTTTTTTAAATTCCAGAATACTTTTAAAATTAAGGGCTTTAAACAAATAACCATGATTCCATAAACTGGCAATAACTTGGTAGCATGAAAACACTTAGGGTTGTATGATTTCCTTCTATACATTTGGATTTTTAGTTCATCTAGAAATTTTTGGTGTGCATGGTGAAACAGGGATAAAAAAACAACTTTGCATTATGGACATTTCATACATATTCAAAAATAGAATATTATGATGAACTCTTATGTATCCTTCATCCAGCTTCAACAATTACCAACTCATGGCCAATTTTGTTTCACCTGCACACTGCTCCCCTGCTTCACACTTGCCCTGACCCTACCACTAGATAATTTTGAGCAAATCTAGATAACATATTATTTCATCCATAAATATCCTAGTATATATAAGACAGGACTTAGCTTTCTATTTTTTAAAAATAAATATTTAGCAATTGTTCCAACATCACCACCCTTTAGGTATATTAAAACCCAATAAGTAGACTTGAGAAGTAAATCTAAAAGATAATTCCCTGAAAAGACCAACAAAATAAATAGCCCTCTGGCAAATCTACTCAAAGAGAAAGAGAGAAAAAGGAAAGAATGCATATACATAACACTATGAATGAGAAAAGGGATATAACCACTGGCACACACAATTTTTTTAAATTACTAAAAAGCTACCAGGTACAACCCTTGGCCCAAATTTTTGAAAATCTGGATGACCTAAATGCTTTTCTAGGAAAATATAAATTATCAAAATTGACTCAAGAAGAAATAGAAAACATGAATAGACTAATAACTATAGACAAAACTGAAGAAGTTGGCAAAGTGACCAGGGATATTATAGAGTTCAGTTTATACACACACATACACACACACAACTGTTCGAGAACAAGGTTATTCTGTAATATCATGGTAAGCCTGGTGCCAGGGCATCTGTGTATGTCCATCCCAACTAAGTGCTGGTTTTTCCTGTGGGGGGCACTATTCAGGGTCTCAGAAGTAGCCAGCCTTCTCTCTCTGCCCCATCCCTCCATGCACTTTTGAAGCAATCTTTTTGCCTGAACAGCACCCTGCTAGCCAGGTTCCAAGAGAGCAGGGGGAAGGAGGAAGTCACCCCAGGCCAGCCCACCTCACAGTTTTCCTCCATCTGCTGGAGCTGAGAAATGACTATGAATCATTCCTAGGAATATTTTTGTCTAGATTTACACACCATTTTAGCATGAGCATGAAGCTTTGCCTGAATGCAGGCAAGAAGGCGATGGAGGCAGGGGGAGGAGGGAGAAGAAAAAAAAAGAAAAATAGAGGTGTTGTGTGTTCAAATCCCATCACAGTCCTGCACTGTGAGCACCATGACGGAACAGTCAGAGATGTTCCCTTGCATTCTCATCTCCCCAAATCAGCAACCTCGGCAGCCCTAATACCTGCATCCCTTTTCAGTCTGGCCCTGTCTCCTCACCAGCCCCAGGCTCCTTCTCCCATCTGAAATACCTATTTCAAGTCTACTTTCTTTCAAGTCCAGCTCAAGGTTTTCTTTGGACAGAAGGATTCTACAGGCTGAACTAATCAGAGACACTATCTTTTTTCTTCTTCTTTTTTTATTTCTAGGCTTTCAGGTGCATGAATCTCATCTCTTCAAACAAGACCAACCATCTCAAGATGTGTGTCTTCTCTAGCTCCTGTCTACTGTCACATTCTCACATGTTGACTCTGCCAGAAACACAGATAAAATCTTGCATTTCTATGTCTTCCTTTACCATGAAGCCACTGATAATTCCTGCAGTGGACATTATTATTTTCATCTGCTCAACAAGTCTTCTTCATCTTCTGGTAATAGCAACATCTAATCCTTTTGTTGCTAAGCTGCCTCTCCCCACTCCATGTGGTTCTGCCAGGGTTGCCAATCATGGTAGGCTGGACACAGGACCCAGGCCTGGCCAATCACAGTACCCCCATCTCCTTGGCCACAACAATAGATCCATGGATGGGCACATTCCTCAAGCTGAGCTAAAAGAGCCCTTCACTCGGAGCTTATAAGAAAAATCAAGTCCTCCTCCTGACTCTCTGGGATCACATGCCAGGATGATGAAGCTCTCTATGGCCTGTGCAACCTCCGCCCACCACATGGAGAAAGGCTGCACATGGTGGGAAAAAAATGTAGCAGCACTCAGAGTGACGCTGAGCCAAGAGCTGGAGAGAGAGTCCTCACCACATTTTTGGAAACTTGAGTGCAGTTATGCTGGAGACCCAGTCATGTCCCTTCTTTCAAGTTATATGAATTGGTAAATATCTTTTTTTGCTTAAAATAGTTTGGGCTAGATTTCTGTCACTTGCAATCAAGTGACAGACAGACTAATACTCTCTCAAGCCTATATTTCTAGACTAGACTTCTCTCCTAAGCTCTATTCAAACATGAATTCATTCTATGTACATTAAGTGGTACCTTTTCTGTGCCATGCACTATACCAGGTGCTGTGCTAGGTATATTGAGAATACACAGGCAACCAAGATCCACTTCTTGCCTTCAGGCAGCTTGTGATCTCCTGGGGCAAGCTAAGGTATTAGATGATGCAGCCATGAGATAAATGTTATGCAAGAGGCAGGCACAGGATTTTACACTTAACCTAGCCTGAGGAATTGGGTGACTTGGGAACCCCCAGAGATGGTAGCATCTAAGCTGACTCTTGAAGAGCAAAGTAGAATTGCCAGGTGAGGAAAGATAATTATGAGGTTGGGGGGAGGAGAAAGGCATCCCAAGCAGATGAAACAGCATGTACAAAGGCATGGAAGTAAGAAGAGTATGCCTCCTTCAGGGCACTAGAATGTAGGCTGGCTCCATGACCACAGAGACATTGTATGTCTCAATCACTGCTATTTCCCCCACACTTATAACAGTGGCTGGATGAGCAGGTGCTCAGTAAGTATTTGTGGAATGAGCAAATGGTGAGGCCTTGATCAGATTTACAATTTGAAGAATGGAATACAGAGGGCCAAGGTCAGGAAGAAGGCTGTCAGAACACTGAAGTAAAAATTATTAACCAAGGTAGCAGGAATGCAACAGGGAGAAGGACAGATATGGGAGCAACTAAGAAAGAAGAGTCAAGAAGGCCTGGTGACAATGACTGTGGCAGGTAAGAAAGGGGGGAGTCAAGGATGAGACTCAGGTTTGGGTTCTGAGCAACTGGGTAGATAAGGATGTAGCTCAGTTTGGAGAGAAAATGGAGAAAGGTAGGTTTGAGGGAGAGATAATGATATTTGTTGTGGATTGCATGAGTTAGCAGTTCCAGTGGGCTTTGGGAGTAGAGATATTTGGTGCATGTTTTGCAATATGAAGCCAAAAATACAGTTTTGGCAACTTAAGCATAAAAATGAAAGTGGATGAGCAGGTGCAGGGAGAGGGTGCAGAGAGAGGAGAATGTGGGAAAGATGGACCCTCAGAGAGGAAGAGGAGGGAGAGGAACCAAGAGGTTCCTAAGAAGCAGCAGCAGAAATGGGAGTTCCAGCAGGAAGCCTTAGGGAGGAGAGGATGTCAAGGAGGGAAGGAGTGGGCAACGGTGGAACTGACATTGATAACTCAAGTAAGAGCAGAAGTAGGAAGGGTACAGAGGGCTGGTGGTGAGCCTGGCCGACATGGGCTGAGGAGTGAGGGAGGGAGGAAGCGAGGAGAGACAAGTGGACACAACAAGCTCAACTGTGAAGGGGACAAGGCAGCATGGGAACCCAGGAGCAATTTTTAAGGTGCAAGAGACTAGAACATATTGAAATGCTTCTTAGAGATAACCTATTTCTGCTCATGTCATCACTTCCGCTGACCTGAAGCATGGAGAACACAATGCCTTAGACCTGCGATTTATAGCAATTCTTTTTTTAAAAAGTGCTCCTTAGAAGCCAGTAGAGAGGGAGAAATTGAAAAGGGTAGTATTTCAATGTTGCCAGCTCGAAGCTTTATATGGCTAATACGGAACTCATAATTCCACAATACTCACCTTCAACTTCTTTCTTGTGTTTCCCATCTCAACCAACACTCTCATGAGGTACTCAGGACCCTGGATAGCTACTCCCTAAGCCAACTCTGAATTCTCAAAGTCCCGCTCAGATCTCACCTATCACTGATTTTTGTCACACTATCTTCTAAATATGTGACTCTGTCTACTTCTTGCTTTTCCTACAGCTGCGGTCCCAGTTCAGACCTGTATCCCTTCGATCCAGACAATTAATACCATCTCTGACTGGATTATCTAACTCCTCCAGCTTTGAATTCTCATGGCTTCCAAAGTTTTCTGCAAATATTGATCCAGTCATGTCGCTTTTGTTCTAAAAAAAAAAAAATCTCTGAAGGTTGGCCATCCTCTTCTTCTGTTTTTTTTGTTTGTTTGTTTGTTTGTTTTGTGGTTTTTTTTGGTGGGGGTGGGCAGCTGGCTGGTACGGGGATCCAAACCCTTGACCTTGTTATCAACACTGTGCTCTAACCAACTGAGCTAATGGCCAGCCCTGAAGGTTGGCTATTTTCTGAGAGGTAAAGGCCACCCTGCCTTGCCTGCTGTCATGACTGGCTAGCATTTGACCATCACTCAGCTTGTCAGCTCTATCTTTTGTCTCTGCTTCCCTCCCATGTGAATCCTTAGTGAATCCTATGAGTGGAAGTTTGCTCTACTGGAAAGCACTATCTGCTGTCACATCCCTAAGTCTAGGTTCATGCTGGTCCCTCTTCCTGGGACTCCCTTCTCTGGCTGATGAATTCTGCAGGCCCAGCTCAAATGATACCTTTTCCATGAAGCCTTCCCTGATTCCCATCTCTAGCTCAAATCACATCACAGTATGAGTCACTCTTTACCAGACCTCTTCAAGTATGGTAACAGGTATCACATGCTGGTGGCCATGGACCTGTTTGCATATCCAGTCCTTCCTTACACATTCACTGGAGGCAGGGACAATGCAACTGATTCACCCTCACACCTTCCTCACACACAGTAGACATTAGTATGTCATTAGAGGAATCACACTGAATAATGGATGAATTGATTGATTTCATGAAACCAAAGCAGTTTCTCTCACTCATCATCATAAAATGGGGTGAACTTGGTTACAATTAAATCAATCCAAGAATCACCTTGAATAACAGGTGCTTTCCTGGCTCTGCTAGTCACCCACTGGGAGGTAAAAACTTGCTGTGTCTTCTCAACACTGTTGCTTGCTCTAGCTAAGCTCCAAGGTTTGGGGTTTGTCTGCTTCATTCTGTTTTATCCACCCAGCAAAAGATGTCAAGCACAAGGCCTATTCCAGGTGCTATGCATACAAAAATGAATGACAGTTGTACCCTCAGGGTGCTAACAGTATACTCATCAAAACAGTAAACATTTATTTACTAATTATTCTGGTCAGACACCATGCTACTCATTTAGTCCTCACAACAATGCTGCCAAGTAGGTGGTGGTGTTTCCATATTAGGATGAGGAAACAGACTCAGAGTGGCCAAATCACTGCCTGCTTTGGTGGCCTCCATATGACTTGCTTTGGCCAATGGGACATTAGCAAGCCTGAGACAGGCAGAGTCTTGATAAGCAGTTGTACCTTAGGAATACATTTCTGCTTGGAATACTCCCTCTTGGGATCCAGATGCCACTTAAGAAACTTGAGCTAGACTAGTGAATGACTCGATGCCATGTGTAGAGAGACCCTGGAGTGTGAGAGACACTGCTGACGTCCCTCTCCTGCCAATCCCTCAAGTGAATGCAGCTGTGTGGGAGACTCCAAGTGACACCGGCAGAGTCCACAGCCACAGTAATGGCCAACCCCACAGACCATGAGAAATAATAAATCATCCCTAAGTTCTGGGGTGGTTTGTTCCATACCAATGACTAACTGAAACCATGACAAACTGGGACTTGAATCCCTGACTACCTGACTGACTTCAGAACCCATGTTCTTAGTCTCAACACTATGTTCTTTCTGGTTGGGAGTGGAATGTCACACCAATGCTGTTACTTTTCACAGGCTGACCCACAGTAACACTCAATAAATATTGAATGAATGAGTAAAGGGTGTGGTGGGCCACCAGAGAGGCAGGAAGGTCTAGAGAATTCAAAGGCAGGGTGGCAATTACCTTTCAACAGCCATCACCCCCTTCCCATTACAAATATTCCAAAACAAAAACAAGCTAGGCATCCCTAAATCTAGAAATAATTGTGCGGATATCACCAAACTCCCCCTCTCTCCGTCTGTCTCTTTCTCTCTGTTAAATTCAGATGAGGCAAAATTGAGAAGTTAGCAGAGTTCATTTTTTGATAGACTCCCCCCCCCACTCCCCACCATGCCCATTTGCCTTCAAGGCCCAACAGTGCTTTCCTGCTCCCTCCATATAAAATCCACATGCAGAAGAGCAGAGAAGGTGGAAGTTACAGAAATGGGGGAGGAAGGGAGGAAGGTTTGAATGTTAATAGATGGATTTACAAGCCAAAGAAATGTCCGGTGTTTTCAGGAGTCATCTGCCAGCAGGTGGAGGAGGTATTCTAAGAATGGGGAGGCAGCTGGAGGTGTCTGCATTATATCCCCACTAGACCCCTGTGGGTAGGGGAATAAAAGAATGTCCCCTGCCTCTCTAAATCCCCCTGAATCCTCCAAGAAGACGGGTTCTCTACAGCTGCAGCTGTGGCCCTAACATGTGTATCTCCCAGAGTAGTCACTCCAGTCTGGTGAAGACCCACAGGGGTCAACGCGTCCAGTCCTCTGCATCATAGCAGGCCTGACATTGCCTTTTCTGTTTTAAACTCCCCATCATTCTCTTGCTTCTGCAAACACAAACACACCTCCCAAGGTCACACATACAGGATTCAGCACCTGGATCCCACACCCAGAAAACTGTCTGGGCCCTTTGCTGCAGACTCAACCTAAAGAGAGAGCAGGCCCCACTCTGTACTAACAGGCAGACTGTGGGCAGCACACACAGGCACCGTGTCGCACACACTCACATGCAAAGCAATGCAGTGGGGTGCACACATCCAGAGACAGTGTGGGCACAGTCACCGGTGCAGGCACTGGGATGTGAGGAGACAGCAACATGCGTGCACACACATGCACACTCCAGACTGTCACACGTGCACACCGGCACTCACAGACACCGCACAGGTGCCCGGCCAGGCCTCAGCACCACGTCCCTCCCCCAACCCCCTCAGAAGCAGGTGGGGAGGGCTGGGGTTTGAGGGCGCTCCCCTCCCTCCCTCCCGCTCACTGGCTCCTGCTCCCCAAGGTCCAGAGTCCCGATGGGGTTCGGCAGCCCGCCCCCGCCCCCCAACCTGGCCCGGGGAGCGACAGGCGAGAAGGGGGAGGGGAAACCTGGTCTCAAAACGTTCTGATTTTAATTCCTTAAATTAACCCCTTCCCTATCTCTGGCCTGGCCTGCTCAGAATCGCTCCCGGTTGGGCGGCCTCGCGGGCCTCCGAAGGGCCGCGGGGAAGACGGAAGGGGACGAGGAGGCAGCGCTGGGGTCCTCCCTGCCTCCCTCTCAAGGAGCATTCCCGCAGCGCGCCAGCGACGCGCCCTTACCTCCTCCACCCCGCGGCGAGGCCAGGCCCCGCGGTCCTGGGCTGGGGGTGCGGAGGCAGCCCCCGCGTGCCCGGTCCAGACGCAGGGCCGCCTCGGGGCCTCGGATCTCCTTCCCCTTCGTAGCCTCGGGTGGCCTCCGCGGCTAGCGCCCCC
>NW_007726775.1:161183-170771 GCF_000696425.1 Galeopterus variegatus
AGGAGGCGGAGGCGGAGGAGGGGGCGCGCGGCCCGAGGAAAGCAAGGGAAGGGGGAGGGAGGCCGCGAGGAGGTGGGGCGGAGCCGGCGCCTCCCCCGGGGCGGGCTCTCCCGCGAGCTGGGGAGCGGCAGATGCGGCCAGAAGCGGCTGCGCCGGGACCACACGTTTTCCGCTCAAGGTGGCTTTGATGGGGGAGGGGTCCGCGGCGCCGCCCTGGGGGTGCAGGGACCGCTCGCACCGCGCTCCTCCTGGGTCCCAGTCTTCCCAGCTCCGGGCACCACCCAGTTTACTCCCCGCCCCGGGCACCTCCTGCACTGGCCTCTGCTGCCCACCTTTCATCAGGGCCTCTCCTCCCTAACCCTACCACGCTGGCTTTGGGCCTGCTCCCACTCCGGGGCGAATCTTGGGGTGGGCGGTCCTACGGGTCTGGAAGGGGGCGGACGCGGCCTTACTCCTGGGATACGCGCCATGGTCCCTAAGCGGCCTCGTGTGCTGTGCGCCTGGGTCTTGCATTTGGCGACATCGAGTCAGACGCGTGGTCTCGCGCGGAGACCGCCTAGGATGATCCTCTCTGGTCGTTCCTAGGGAACCAGCGGAGCTGGAGATGGCTGCGGCCAGGCCAAGTTGTTTCCTGGGACCCAATTCTGCCCTTAAGTTGCCGCGTAGGAGCACATGTTCCTGTCACAAATGCCATCCCGGACATAGAGGAGAAGGAAAGAGGCAGTGGCCCTGGTTTCCTCCTACCCACATGGCTAGCACAGCAGCTAGGCTTCTTGAGACTGGAGCACCTAGAGGGCCCTGCCCCCTCCCCCCTCTCCCGCCCTCCGCCTTCCCCTTCCTCCTTTCCCCCCCGCCCCGCTTGGCTTAATATCTATCTAACTGGTGAATCCGAAACAATTTGGCTGTCTTAGACTTGGGGGAAGTTTGCAGGGCTGCAGTGGGACCTGAGAAATCAGATGGGGTGTGGGGGCTACCAGGGAAAGCTGAGCCTTGGATGAGGGCAGATGGCATTTCAGGCTGAGGGTAGTGCTTGGGCAAGGTTGTGCACAAGGCCTTGAGGGGCAGTCTGGCTGCAACACAGCAAAAATCCAACTTAGCCCCAGGATTCTCCAGTAAATCTGAGGCTGATGGGGACTTTACCTGACCCCATCCCACTCTTATGAAGGCAGAGACTTGGGGGTGTTCAGTATCAGAAAGGATAATTTGTAGACTTATTGTCAAACGGCTTTGGGGAAAAGGCAAATTTAATAAGGACTGAGGCTGTACAGTGGCTAATCAAGTCAAACTCTCCACCTTCTCTTCCTTCCTGTAGCTTCTGAATTTCTTTCTTCCTCCAGGAAGTCTTGTTAGATTGAGCAAATGAGAAATCACTTCTCCTAAGACCTAAATGATGATGGCTTCTATTAACCAAGTGCCAAGCATCACGCTAATCATTTTTTATGGCTATCACTTAATCTTTCTTTTTTTTTTTTTTTCCTTTTTGTCTTTTTTCGTGACCAGTAATGGGATCGCAACCCTCGGTGTTGCGCCTGCACCACACTCAACCAGTGAGCAGACCGGTCTCTATATGGGATCTGAACCCTTGGCAGGAGCGCCACCGCGCTCCCAAGCGCCGCACTCTACCGAGTGCGCCACCAGGCTGGCCCTCACTTAATCTTTCTAATAAACCTATCAAGTAGCTATTAGCCCTACTTTGCAGGTGGTGAAGCTAAAGTTCAGAGGTCCACAAAGGGTACAGCCAGGATTTGAACTCATGTCACCAAACTCCAAAGTCTGCTCAACCATAGTGCCCAGTTGCCATCCCTTTGCTATAATAAAGCCCACTGAGCCTTGTCCTGTCAAAATGCAGACTCGGGGACTGGCCGGTTAGCTCAGATGGTTAGAGCACAGTGCTGACAATACCAAGGTCCAGGGTTCAATCCCTGTACTGGCCAGCCACCCAAAACCAAACAAACAAAAAATGCAGACTCTTACATTCACCAGCTTTTGCAGATAGCCAAAAAATCCACATATTGTCTTGGTTCTGCCTCTGTTGCTGTAGTGTTTATTCTCACTCTGTGCTTCCTGTGAATGTGTGAAAACAATTTGGGGCATGCTTGAGTATGTATGTGTGTGCTTTTGTGCATGTGTGTATGTGCACACATGCATGTGCATGTATATGCAGGTGTACACCCATGCACATGCATGTGTATACAGGTGCGTGTGTGTATTTGTGAGTGTATGCATGTGTGCATGTAGGTGTGCGTGTGTGAGTGCATGTATGAGTGTGTGCCCGGATATGCTGTATTTGTGTATGTGTAGAGCGTGCATGTGGTTATGTGTGTATGCATGTGTATGCGTGCGCATATATGTCCATGCTACATTTCACAGACAACAGTTCCTGCTTGGTTGTTATGGGAACCACAGTTCTAAAAATGTTAAACTGAATCCTACTGCATGTGGGCCAGAGAAACCAAAAGAGAGAGAAAGCTCAGTGACAGACATATCCGGGGTCCCAGAGCTGAGTCAGGGAATTGTGGGCTCAGCAAGAATTGGACAGGCCTAGACTAGCCAGAGATGTGGTCCCACTCCTGGGACCCAATGACTCTATTTAGGACCTCAGTCCTGCTTCTTCCCATCTCTCCCTCCTGATCCTTCCTCCTTTCTCTTCTCTTTCCTAGCTTCATGCTCTCCAACCACCTTCCTTTCCTCCTCCTTCCCCTTTCTCTTTCACTTTTTCTCTCTCCTCTCTCTCTTTCTGTCAACTAATCAGCACAATAATTAAGCACTTAAGTGTGCTGGGCAGTAGACTTGGGGGCCACAAATATAAATCAAGACAGGTTTCTGCCCTTGAAGGAACTCAAGGGTGAGAGCATTTGAATAACAGGTGGGGGAAGGAAAGTGGGCAAAGAGGAAAGGGAGAGATGACAGAGGAGGTTGGAAGATGAATTTGGATGAGATAGGGAGGGCTTTAACTGCAAGGGTGAAAAATATGTATTTTTTTTTTTTTTGTAGGAGTGTGGAACTCCTAGGAAGCAATTTGGTATAGTGCAGGTTTGTCTCAAACAGGACAAAGGGGTTGGAGTAAAGGGGGAGGAAATAGTAGACATTCTGTGTTGCTTTGTCAAACACTCCCCCATATCCCACCTCATCACGATTCTTATTACTCTTCCTCGTATCTACAGTTTGAGAATCAGAGCCTCAGGTGCAGATGTGCATGTCAAATTCCTCAGGTGCAACAGAAAGTAAAAATGTTGGGAACCACTGGTCTATCACATGGTAGGCACTCAATATTTGTGGAATGAGTGGATATATGGATATGCAGTGGTCTTGGAACAAGTTCAAGGCCACTTTAGTCTCTTATCTGTGTGCCCTTGAAAAAAATCTCCAAAGCTTTTGAGCCTCAGTTTTCTCTTCTATACACTAAGGTTTTGAACAGGATATTCTTATAAGCCCCTTCAAACTACAATGTGATTATATGATTCTACATGATTGTCATATCCAAGGTAGGTGTGTGTGTGTGTGTGTGTGTGTGTGTGTGTGTGTAGGGGGTGGCCACAGGCACAGAGAAGATAAATGTGGGAAACATTTTAATAGAAGAATCAACATCTTCTGGCTTTGGTTTTATTTTGTGCTTTTTTTTTTTTTTAAAAGATGACCGGTAAGGGGATCTTAACCCTTGACTTGGTGTTTTCAGCACCATGCTCACCCAAGTGAGCTAACCAGCCATCCCTATATAGGGATCTGAACCCTTGGCCTTGGTGTTATCAGTACCACGCTCCCCCAAGTGAGCCACGGGCCGGCCCCCTGGCTTCAGTTTTCAATAATATCATCAACTAGATAACCTAAAGGCTCTCCTGCTACAGAGTGTGTGGACTGCTTCACAAACTATATCAGTCAGTTCCTGAAATGCTTAGCTGAGCTTGCAAGAAAGGAAAGAAAATCTACATGGACCAACCAAGGGAACTGAGACCAAAAGATGTAAGCATAAGATGTGCTGTGACTAATCCCAGAAGGTATGGGGAGGGGGGCATATCACTTGTGTGTCCTGACCTGGACTCTGGTTGGAGTAGGAGGGAGTTGCTTCTGAGAATTTATAATTACTTGAGTTGGAATTTGAACTCACAACACCTGTGTGGCATAGGAACCCCAAGTCAAGAAATTAACAAAAGATTGGCCTCCATCAGGTGAAACTCTTGGAGTGCCTGGCAGAAGCAAACATAAAACTACTCAGTAAACATACCCTCAATATAGGCTACAAAGTATTGCTGCCCAGGTAAATCCCCACCGAAAATGAGCTCACACACTAAAAATTACAACACATTAAAGGAAGCAATGTACCATGAATGAAAGTAGATAAGACCCTGAAGAATTTCAATAAGATCCAGCAGGTCTAAGTGACAGCCTGGATGTGTGGGGGAAGGAGGAAACAAAGGTGAACCCCACTGAACTGTAGTTACTTAGGTGAGTCTAGGGAGCCAAATAAATAATCATCACTATGAGCAGAAATTGGGTATACGAGAGGATGGGTTGATTTTAGATGGATTGTATTTGAAATGATGGTGGGACACTCATATGGAAATGTCATTGGTTGGAACCATGGGGCTGGCTGACTTGGAAGTCATCTCTGCAGGGGTGATGACTGAAGGCCTGGCAATGAATGTGCTCTCCAAGGAGAGTGTTCAAATGGGAAAGAAGTAAGCTAAGAACTGAGTCTGGGAAAACACCCACATTTGGAGGACCAGATGAGAAAGAGGAGCAAGTAAGGAAAATGGGCACTCTGACAGTCCTAATTCTGTTTGGGTCCTGGATTCGGGTTGATTTTCTGATTGTTTGATTTTAGTTATTTCTATCACTGACCTAATATTTTGTTCCCTCAAAATCCCTAGGAGAAGCTCCAGAAGATGGTGGCAGTGTCCCTTGAGACACAGGAGAGACTTCTCAGAGGAGAGTTCTTGAACCAGGCTGGGTTCTGGTACCAGGACTACTACTAAGTCACTTCTTTGGAGTTTCATTTTTTCATCAGTGCTATTAGGCAGTGGGTATGAGGACAAGATGGGGCACAGTAGAGCTGAAGGCACTTGATGGAATGCTGCTGGAGGGGGCAAGAGTCAGAGGCCAGCTACACATAGCCTAGCTGCACTTCATCCTTTGTTCAGGTTGTGTGGTTTGGAATTGCTTCAAATGTGGGCCTTTATGCTCTTTGTTACCTTACTATGCATGGCAAGTGAAGTCAGGTGGTCCATACAAATAACTAAAAGATGTGGTGACAATTATCTATTGTCTCCATAAGTCTACCACTTACCTATCATGGTACCTGGTAGTCCAGCATTTGAGCCTCTCCATAGGATTGAACATTACCTTCTGCATGCTACTCTTCTAAAATGTTAATTTCCCTGGGAGAGGTAATATCAAATCCTTCACCACAAATTAGTTTTATAAACAAGATACTCAGCCACGGGTCAGCATTTTACACCAGTGGAGAGAAAAGGATGAAATTCTCTGATATGATCACTTTGCCTCTGGTCACCTTGACTGGGGGTGGGAGTGGGAGGTGAACAAGTCTGAAAGTGAAGGGGTGAAGAAGCCAGAGGATCAGAAGCTGGGTTGATCTGGCATCACAGGGCTGTAGGTTTTCCTAACTCAGGAACAGCTCAGCTCATAAGAGGGAAGAATGAAGTCTCCGGACATAGGCCCTCTCCCTTTCTTAGCAGAGAGGAGTGGTTGGGGAGGAGAGATGGGGTGCACAGCAGGCTTTTTATGCTCCATAGTGGCCAGAAAGAGTGTAAATGGGTAGGGAGTTTGATAGTAAAGGGGGAAGGGGCACCTTCCCCAGCATAGGATTATGCTTTCCTTCCCACCTTCCTAGACCTCCCTCAAAGCCACGAAGGATTCATCTGGAAGGAGAGCTTAGGAAAAGGGTGCGTGGCTGGATGGTAAGTGGGCTGCTGCCTCATGGAGAAGATCCTTTGTAGGAAGAGTAACTAAGACGACTACTCCTCCCTAGACTCGGGTGTGGCCTATCTGAATGCTGCCACTTTTGGTCCTGACAGCATGTGATTCTTTAACAGACACACAGGCACTGGCTGGAGCCTCTGTGACACCAAGAACACTGCGTATTCACAAATGGCACTGAAATACTGCAGCCTTTCGCTGCTGTCGTTATTGCCTGGAGCTCCCTCTAGTTGCTGAACCTGTTTCTCACCTCCTGGTAGGAAGCCTTTCCAAGCAGTGCTATTAAGCTCAGGTGCCTCCATTCTGGTGTTGGAAAATGAGCAGTGGCTTTGGAGTCTGATCTGTTCCACCCTGTCAAGGGTTACCTAGCAAGTTGCTTATATTTGTTTGCTTCCTCATCTTTGAGATGGCGTATATGCCTGCTTCAGCTGGAATTGTGAAAATTAAGGAGGATAATATATGCACAATGTTTAACACCCATGCCTTTCAACCACTCAAGTTCAAGAAATATCTCTACCCTTTAGGTCAGCTGTGATTAAATTCATTCACTAATTTAATAAATACTTATTGGATGCCTATTATGTGCCACAGTGCCTGGCAGGTGAGCCTGACAGTTGGTGTGCAATGTGTTCAGAGCCCGCGCCCCATAAGCATGGGGATCTTCTTTATTTTCTGGCACATATTGTCCTGGGGGAGAGGCTGGGGAAAGGGTCAGGAGCTTATATGGCAGATTCAGTAAGCTTTTAGCACGATAATTTTAATTGCAAAAATAAACAGTTTTGTCAACTGCTTAAGAGTAGGGTCTGCTTTACAAAAATTAACAACAACAAAAAGGAAATAACCCCAAAGCAGAACGTTACATCAATGGCTGCTGGAAACGACACTGCTATACAAAGTCCCGCGCGAGACCGGCTCGGCGCTGCCCCAGCCTGTCTCTGGTGGGGGGTGGGGGCACGTGGGGGTATAGAGGAGGACGTGGGGCGTACGCCAGTTACAAAAGACTGTCTTGGGTCCCAAGGAAGTGCCTACTCAGTGGGTGGCGTGAGAAGACTTCCCTCAAAGCGCGACTAAGGGAGAGAGCACTCGGACCGCGGGAGCTGTCCGCGGAGCTGGTGCTGAACTGGGCGTGTTTGGCGGGCGCTTCAAGAGAATTGGAAGCTGGACCGAAGGCCGGCCCCCGGGCGTGCGAGAAAGAGGTGGGAAGAAGAGCAGGGAGGGGAACGGGCCAGATGTTGTGCGCGCCGGGCGGCGGCGCTCCAACCTACAAACCCATCTCCTGCTCACAGGGCAGGGAAGGAGAGACCCAGCGAGTAAAAGCCTAGGCCCTTCAGCCGCTCCTCGGCGCGCGCCTTCTGCTTGAGGTGAACCTTGCTGTGCCGTTTCTTCTCATCGCTGCGCGCGAAGCGGCGGCCGCACACGTCGCAAGCAAACGGCTTCTCGCCGGTGTGGGTGCGCACGTGCGTGGTGAGGTGGTCGCTGCGGCTGAAGTTACGGAGGCAGATGCGGCACTGGAAGGGCTTGTGGCCCGTGTGGATGAAGAGCAGGGAGGGGAACGGGCCAGATGTTGTGCGCGCCGGGCGGCGGCGCTCCAACCTACAAACCCATCTCCTGCTCACAGGGCAGGGAAGGAGAGACCCAGCGAGTAAAAGCCTAGGCCCTTCAGCCGCTCCTCGGCGCGCGCCTTCTGCTTGAGGTGAACCTTGCTGTGCCGTTTCTTCTCATCGCTGCGCGCGAAGCGGCGGCCGCACACGTCGCAAGCAAACGGCTTCTCGCCGGTGTGGGTGCGCACGTGCGTGGTGAGGTGGTCGCTGCGGCTGAAGTTACGGAGGCAGATGCGGCACTGGAAAGGCTTGTGGCCCGTGTGGATGCGCAAGTGGCGGTTGAGCTCGTCGGAGCGCGCAAAGCTGCGCACACAACTCTCCACCGGGCAAGCGAAGGCCTTGGCGTGCGGCCGCGGGCAGAAGCAGCGCGCGCTGCACTTGCCGCCTCGGCGCCCCTTGCGCCGCGCCTTGGTCGGAGGGAAAGGGGTTGGCGGCGGCGGCACGGGTGGCACAGCCACGCCACTGCTCCCAGGGATGTCCGCCACCAGAGGTTTCGGGAAGTCCGCCGCGGCTGCGCTGCAAAGGCCCAGCGGGGAAAGCTGAGGCTGCGTACCTGCCAGAAACTCTCCACCGTCGCCGCTACTCCCTCCCTCCCCACTAGGAGAGGTCAGGAGCCCCGGGAGGCCCTCGGCCCCTTCCCCCAAGTCACCTGGGGCCAGCGGAAAAGCGTCGTAGGCCCCGTTGGGGTATAGTCTGTTGGCTGGGCCGGCCGGCAACTCCGCGGGGCAGCTGATGGACAGCAGGTCCTCAATCTTGGTCCCCATCGAGGGAAAACGAGCCTCGGGGGCGGCCTGGTAGACTCCCTGTGACCCGCAGTTCCCTGGAGCCCCAACAGAAAGCAGCTCCCAGGGTGCATAGGGACCCTTGAAGGCCGAGGCAGCGTCCAGCGCTGGAGAGACCGGAGGAGCCCGGAGGCCCGGCTTGACGTCGGGCGGGGAGAGCTGAGGTTCATACAGGCATTGCGAGGGGGCGCCCGCGGAAGGCGAGGCCTCCCAGAACGCCTCTGAGAAGGCGGCAGCGCCCAGATCCGGGGAGTAAAGGTCCGGCGGACCCGGCAGCAAGGCGTCGGGGCTGGCGGGAAAAGGGGCATCCAGCGGGGGCCGCGATGCTGCCGCCTCAGGGCCAGGGAAGGGTGCCAGGCCTAAAATGCCCGACATGAGGTTGAAGAGTGCCTCCGGGTCGTGCGGGTGTTCGGGTACTGCCTGAATCAAGAAGCTACCGCTGTAGCTGAGGCCAGGAGGGGGCGTGGGCTCAGGGCCATCCAGGAGGCAGGAGTCGGCTAAGTCTCCCCCGGCGCCGCAGCTGCTCAAAGCCCAGCTCAAGAAGTCGCCTGCTGAGAAGGGAGCAGGAATCAGCTCTGGGCACATCAAAGGGCGCGCCTCTGAGTCTGCTGCCCCTACCCACGAAGGCTTTGGTGCGCACAGACACAAAGTGCCTTTTGCACATTCTGATCTAGCAGGGGCCCGCATACGTTCCAAGACGCACACACAAACATGCACACGCAAAACACACGTGCACAGGCAAAAGGACGCCCTGAAACACGCACAGGTTCCTGCGGAGGCGATGGCAGCCCGGTGGGGGTGGGAATGGGGATGCATACCCCAGGATCCCCGCACCTCCCTTCGCCCCTATCCCCATGACTCCAGCGTCCCAGTCCCTTCCTATTCTCAGGCATCGTGCGCCCCCGCGCTGCGTCGCCGTCTGAGCACCCCCGGCCGCGCTCCTTACCTCCAGGGTAGCCGGCGGCCGCGGGAGTGTCCCTGGCAGGCAGTCGGGGCAGTTCAGTGCTGGGTTCAGCGCAACAGCCCTCGGTGGACTTGACGAACAGCGCGTCGGGGCCGGAAAACTCGCTAAGGTGGAGCATGGCGCGGCGGCTGCTGCGGGGCGCCCGGGGCCTCGCCCTCTGGGCTTTGGGGCGCGCGGATGGCGGGGAGGCCGGCGGTCGGGGCTCCCCGCGGCGTGCAGACTCAGGCGCCCGGGCTCCTGGTTCCAGGTGTTCACCTCTGGGAAAGGGGTCGGGAGGCCGCGGCGCCCTGGCTCGCCCGCACCGGTC
>NW_007726775.1:171062-175624 GCF_000696425.1 Galeopterus variegatus
CCTGGCCCGCGCCGCTACGTGCGCGCGCGCTCCCCGAGCGTGGAGCCCCGTGCGCGCCGGGGCCGCTGGTGCGCCCAGCTGGGTGCTGCGCCGCGTGGGGCCGGACGTCCAGTACCTGCGCTTCCCGCCTAGAGGCAGAGGCAGGGGGTTGGGAAGATAGAACCGCGTGGGCTTTGGGATTCCCCAGGCGGGAGTTCGAATCCTCTCTCTGGCAATTACGGGACTGTCGCTTAATCCACCCTAACGTCAGTTTCCTCACCTGCGAATTTGCTGTGGCGAGAAACTGAGTTAGAGCACATGAAGTTGTGGGCACACTCAGTAAACCACAGAGAGTATTGCCATTATTCTTCCTTTTTCTTTCCTTTGCTCTCGCCTGTGTGTTTTTCCATTTTCTTAACAGTTTTTTTTGTTTTTGTTTGTTTGTTTTTATAGTTTGTGTTAGGAAAAATATTTTATTTAAATTGAAAAAGACTGTAATACTCGCTAATGGGGAGGCGGAGTAAAAAGGGTGTGTTCTAAATTGAACAGTAAAAATCCCCCTTTTCCCCACCCACCTTCATTCCTACCTCCTGAGATAGCCACATTTGAGTTTCTTGGGTATTCTCTCAGGAAAATTTTTATGCACATGTAAGCATACACACTGTTCTGCAATATATATATATTTAAAGTGGCTGAGAGATTGTGCCATGTCCAAACATAAAGACCTGGTTATTCTTTTCTAAGGCTGTAAAGCACTACATTGTAGTGAAGGACCAGGAGCTAATCCATTTGTTCCATAAGTATATAGGTGTTTCCCAATCTTTTGCTTTCACCAACGTTGCTGGAGTCAACATCGTTGACTATATAAATGTGAATGTATCTGTGAGATAAATTCCACTGAATGTAATTCTGGGCCAAAGGACATGTAAATTTTGATAGACAACTGGCAAATTGTCCTCCAGAGAAGTAGGGCAATTCCTGCTCCCTCCTACCTCACCACAGGGGATGAAATACTTCTGCAAACCTTTTTTCTGTCTTCACGGAAATGCCTTTTACTCTAGGGATGTTGTTCCCAGCAACACACAGAGAATCCACAGGAAGTATTTTCCTGGATTTCAGTACCTGATATAATTGGGCTTCCGAGAGAAAAAAAAAAAAAAAATCCCTAACCCTAAGGAAGCTGTGAATCTTGACTGCAGAAGTGTCAGAGTCAACTCCTGCAAAGAAGTCTGCCTACCATTCTGGCCTCTCCTCTCTTCTGCTGTGATTTTCCCTCTGTCTCATTTCCTCTTCTTTTTTAAATATTCATTTTATTTTGTGTTATAGCTCACTTAACTCCTTTCTGGAACCAAATTAGAGGATACAATAAATACATGGATTAGCATGTTCTTCATCAATTCCTGGACTCTGGGAGCTGGAACATGAGGAAGTCAGGTCTGGGGCTCCCCCTTCCTTCTCTACTTTCCTTGAAATGGAAACAAAGCTTTTTGGGGGTGGTGGGCTACAGTGTACCTGGCAGTATATCTCCCAGCTCCCCCCCATACTCTTCAAGAGACAATACCCAAGAATGCCCAACACCCAGCAATTTCTCAGTCCTTTCACCCTATGTCCATTGTCCAAACATCCATTCATTCACTTTCTCGATGTTCATTCATTCAGTATTCATTCCCTAAGTGCCTGTTATGGGCCAGAAGGCAGATTTTGTTTTTTGTTTTTTCTTTCTTCTGGGACCCTGAGCCCCATCCCCATCCTTAGCTGCCCAACCCCAACCCACAATGACCCTACAAGTGTGTTCACAGAATATGTCCCATCACACAGTCACCTGCAAAACATACACTGACACACTTGCATACATCTTCTCCTAGAGTCTGCACATCATACAAAGGTTTTCACAGAGTGATGCACTCCTAATAAATAGCCACAGATATGGTTCTGTGTTAGCAGCACATATATGTGCATGTAGGAAATGCAGAAACCCAGCACATGTCTGAAAGGGTTAGAAACAGAGCACTATTTCCCTTATATTTTATTTCAGACCCAGGGTTTGATTCAAATCCAAAAGCATTGCCAAGGGCCAGATGAGCTCATGCCAGACACACAGGGCACACATGTCTCAAATTCACTCTGGCATCTTGCTGCTTGGGAGGGTGGGGGAGGGGAGGAGTTTGGCTGGGCTGGTGTCCAGGACTCCCCAGGTTGCCCCGTCGGGCCAGATTGGCCAGCCCCAGGTTGCCCATCCCTTCTGTTGTTCTTCCCTCTGCCACAGCATTCCTCCTCCTCCTTAGTCACGGATAATTCCCCTAGTCCTTTGGTGAGTTGCCAGGCCATTGCTGCTCTCTGCCAAGGGCCACTGGGCTAGGTCTGTGTTAGGACAATGGTCCAAGTCACCCCAACTTTCTCTTGTTAGAGGCCAGGCCTGGGGGTAGGAGTGGCGGGGGATGGTAAGAGTGATTAGGAGAGGAGATAGGGAGGACAGCTTGTACATCTCTGTGCCACTCGCCTTCAGTGGACACCCATACACACACTACCACACACAGGATGGCTACCCCTGGGGGGCAATTTGCATCTGCATTGATTTCCATGAGGACAGGGAGGGAATGTAAAGGGGGCCTGAACATTTTGTAGCCCTTCCCAGCTCAACCCCTCTTCCTCCCAAATTTTAACAGCTTCAAAAAAAGATTCTGGGCCCAGATAGAATAAAGGTCTTTGGGAGGGGATGAAAGAGAGAGGAGCTTAGATCTATGAGTGCCACTTTAATTACACTTCAAATCTAAAAATACAAATTTACACAGTGAATAAAAGAGAAATCACATAGATTGAGCACTTTACAAACATAATATCCTTTAATCATCACAGAAGTTCTATGGAGTAAGGAATAAAAGACCCATTTTTCAGATGAGGAAGCAGACTCAAAAAAGGCTAAATGACTTGCCCAAGGCCAGACTTCTATTCAGTGGTGGGGCTGACAGTTAAGCCCAGGCTAGCCTACTCCATAATTTAGGAAAAGATAATTCACTCTACAAAAGGATTCATTCTAAGATAGCTTTAGATGGAGATTCTTCCTCTAGCTTTTCAGGTAGAATGTGATGTGCAAATTCAGTCTGGCTGGTGTCCATCCCTGCAAGAATTCCCTGGAGTGAGCCATGGATAGGAACACAGTGGGTCACATCAGACATGTGCTGAGGAGGAGCACATCCAAGGTCCTTAGGAGCTGTTGTGGAAGTTGTTGGGTGTGTGTGTGTGTGTGTGTGTGTGTGTGTGCACGTGCTTGTGTGTGGCCTTAGGGAGGGTGAGAGGGAATTTTCTATTTTCATGAAAAAAGGCTGGGGAAGGAGAGTTTACTTTCTAGACAAGCATTGAACACTTGTTGAATGAATTAATGAATGAATGAATTCATTCATCAAATGTTCATTGAGCTCAGCCCTATGCCAGGCGCTGCGTCCTTCAGATGCTGATGCCACAGTGCATGAGACCAAACCCAAAAGCTCTGGATTGGGGCGGAGGAGCAGAGAGAGGGGTAAAGGCAGCCTCCCTTCTCTCTGTTCCAGGAAGGGCCCAACCCCTGCCAGAGTTTTGGTGATGCTAGTGCTCCCTCCCCCACACCCCACTCGATCTTTCTGCTCTAAATATTCTTGTGTTCAAATAATAGTGTATATATTTTAAAAGACTCCAAGAAGACAGCTGCCTGGGAGTATTAATCATGAAGAGGCCAGCACTCCGTCTCCATGGCGACTCCTGACAGAGAGGGCTGAGGAGCAGTCCCACATCCCACTTCCTGGGGCCACGGAGATGCAGGGACACTGTATCTCTTACCCCTCTGTCCTCTCTGCTTCTCCCCTCCCCTCCCTTCCTCTCCCCTCATCTCTCCTACCCTCCGCATCCACTTCCCTTCATTTTCTCTTCCTAAAAGATCTATGTAAAAGCAGAGACAGAAGCAGGGTGTTGCTTGTCACATTCACAAGCAACAAGGCCAGTGAAGCGGCTGCAGCAGAGATGAAGTCTGCATCCAACTGCTGCGACTGCAGCACCCACCTCCCCTCCCCAGACCCCTGCAGTGCCCCCAGGCTTCCATGATCACTAGGGTAAAAGGAGTCTGATCATCTGTCCCTGAAGCAAGGGACCCACTGGCAGCTCCTTCTCTGACCCATCTCTCTTCCCTGCCCATGACCAGTCTTTGGTTTCTGGTTTAGCTCCTTATTATGCTTTTTTTAGTGTCCACAAAGTAACATAGGCTTGTTGGAAAAAGACGTGTTAAAAACTATAATGCAGGGCCGGCCCGGTGGCGCACTGCTACAGTGCGCCACTTGGGAGCATGGTGGTGCTCCCGCCGAGGGTTCGGATCCCACATACAGACCGGTTCCCACTCACTGGCTGAGCGAGGTGCGGACGCAACACTGAGGGTTGCGATCCCGTTGCCGGTCCCGGTCTGGTATGGGCGCGACACTGAGGGTTGTGATCCGTTGCCGGACACACACACACACACACACACACACAAAAAGGGCCGGCCTGTGTCTCACTTGGTAGAGTGCGGTGCTTATAACACCAAGGCCCCGGGTTCGGATCCCATATAGGGATGGCCGGTT
>NW_007726775.1:176043-197527 GCF_000696425.1 Galeopterus variegatus
TGAGCGTGGTGCTGACAATACCAAGCCAAGGGTTGAGATCCCCTTACCGGTCATCTTTAAAAAAAAAAAAAAAACTATAATGCAAAAAATGAGAATACCTTTCAAAATCCTATACCCGGATATATACATGTAAATAGTTTCATGTTGATTTCTACAGATTTTTTTCGTGCATGTTTATTCAACATTCATTTATTTAACGTCATTGTGATCATTATTTACACCAATGGGATCATACTATACACACTCTTATAACTAACTGAACATTGTACTTTGAATGGTTTTTATTTTTTCCATTATGATATGGATTGATCTATAGAGTTGTTAACAACTGCTCCAGAGTATTCCAGCATGTGGATGTGCATAATTTTTTAAGTTGATAGTTTCCTGTTTTTTGCTATTATAAAGAATCTGGCTGTGCATAGCCCTTTATGTATACTGGGTGTGCTGACAGGGGTAATAATGATACAGCGTGCTGGTTAACATTTGCATACTACTTACTATGTGCACTATTTGCCAGGGATTGAGAGTTTTACTCATCATTTAATGCTCACAACAACCTGATGAGTGCTATTACAGATGAGTCTGTTTTACAGATGGAGAAATTGAGGCACGGGGAGGTTAAGAAATTTGTACAAGCTTACAAGGTTAATAAGTGATGGCACCGGGGCTTGAACTACAGTATAGCCATAGACTAGATTCCAAAACGTGGAATTCCTAGGTCAAAGGTACAAACATTTAAAATGATATATATTGTCAAACCTTCCTCTAAAAAGATTGTTCTAATTTCCGGGCCAACCAGCAGCATATGAGAGCCAACTGGTAAGCAGAAAGAGATAATCCCAGTGATATTTTACTTTGCATTGTAAAGATGATCATCTTTTCACAGGGCCTTGGTATTTCCTTTTCCATGATCTGGGGGCCTAATGCTTCACCCAAAGATATTTGAGTGGGACCTTCCTCATGCTCCTCACCTTCTGCGGTGGGTCCTGAAGGTGAAGCTGCTCTGGCATGGAGTGGGAAAAGGACTGTGTGGGGCTAGGGGGTGGGGCTTCTGCACCTTCCTTATTTTTGTTCCTTGCTTTGGATCATAGGGGGGAAGTGGAGAGGAGAACAAGGTGGCTCGACACCATTTAGGAAAAGCTTCTTAGATTCTCCCAAGATAGCTTCTAAGATGTTCTCCCACAGGAGAGAGGAAGGTTGTTCTTCCTCTTGTCTTCCATTCTTCATTCGATAATCCCAGTGATATTTTACTTTGCATTGTAAAGATGATCATCTTTTCACAGGGCCTTGGTATTTCCTTTTCCATGATCTGGGGGCCTAATGCTTCACCCAAAGATATTTGAGTGGGACCTTCCTCATGCTCCTCACCTTCTGCGGTGGGTCCTGAAGGTGAAGCTGCTCTGGCATGGAGTGGGAAAAGGACTGTGTGGGGCTACGGGGTGGGGCTTCTGCACCTTCCTTATTTTTGTTCCTTGCTTTGGATCATGGGGGGAAGTGGAGAGGAGAACAAGGTGGCTCGACACCATTTAGGAAAAGCTTCTTAGATTCTCCCAAGATAGCTTCTAAGATGTTCTCCCACAGGAGAGAGGAAGGTTGTTCTTCCTCTTGTCTTCCATTCTTCATTCTTCCTTGGGAAAAGTCAACACTGGACAGAACTAAGAGGTAGGTGACCACAGAAGAGGTCACCACAGAAGAGGATGGGTTCTAGGAGTGTCAGAGGCAGTGGGATCAACACGATGACTTCTCCATGCCGCTCCTGGCCCTGTGACTTCCCCTGTGTGAGAGGAATCTACCTCCCCTTACGCCTTTGTATCTAAGTCTGATTCTCTCCTTGTCGGCAGTGATAGACTTGGATCTTGATAAATGGTTTTATTTGATTAGATAAGGGTCTTCAAAGCATTGATTTTCTTTCTTTTTGGCTGGCAGTATGGGGATCTGAAGCAGAGCATTGATTTTAAATCCAAGTGTTGAGAAGGTGAAAAGGAGGCTGAGGGAGCAGACTGAGAGGCCTGTAGCTCTAGAATAGAACTGGAATCAGAAACAAGTCTGTTAAACCCACCTGGCATGCTTCTCTATCCCTGGCCTCCTCCTGTTTCCTCTCATCTGAGCTCATGTCACTGTCTTTTTCCACTTTTTCTCTTCCCCCATCTTTTCATAGTTTTCTGTAAACCTCTTCAAAATATATTGGTCATTGTACTGGGATCTGACAATATGACTCCAAAATACCCAGGTAGTTTATCCACAGCTGGGTCCATTGAGCCATAGCCTAGGTCCTCTGTGTGTCCCTGAATCCTGTCTGCAGCCATGAGGCTGGTCTTCTGTTTGCAAGTTTCAGAGCTGCAACCTCAATTAGTTTAGACCAAAAAAAAAAAAAAAGGAATTTGTAGGACCACAGAATCCAAGGAAGTGTCAAACAACAACCTGCAGGGGAGTCAGGGACACAGCTGGGCATCTGGGTGTCAGAGCTGGTAGAACCACAGGCTGAGTTTTCAGAATGCTCTCAGCTCTTCCTCTTTTCTCTCACTGGTGACTGAATATCTCCCCTTAGTAGATTCTGTGTTCTATACGTCAGTTGCTGTGATAAATGAATTCTCATTCTCAATTCCATGTAGGGAATCCCAGGAAAGACCTTTGCTCTTCTCCCTAGGAAAGCGATCTGGCTAGTGGCCAGGGTAATATACAGCTGATAGCACTGCTAGATTGTGCTCATGTTTTGAGGGCCATTCTCAGAGAAGAGGAAATCACTGCAAGCCAGGAAGACTCCCAAGGGGCCTCAGCCTCTGTCCCTGAGGGCAAGAGCTGGGCAGCAATGAGTCAGGCATGTTCTCATAACTAGGGGCAGAAAAGGATATTTCCCTCTGCTTAACAATATCTCTGGAGCAAGTCACCTACTCCATCTGTCTGCCAGCTCCAATGAACACTGCCCAAAATAAAAATCCCTAATTAGCAATTCCTGCAATCCAGAGCAAAACAACTTATTTGTTTCCTAGAATAATCTGGAGCCACATTTGATTTGGCAACCCCTGGGCTTCACACATTCATGCAGTATGTCATGTGAAGACTCCAGCAGGGACCTTTATCCAGTCAGGGCGCAAGGAGGAGGGCCTCGGGGTCACCTCCCCAGGCAGCAGCAAGCAGGAGCCCAGAACAAAAGTGGTTTTATCAATGATGTGCAGTGGGGTTCTGGTACAGTGTAGGTAGGGAATGGAAGGACCATTCAACAGCACTTCTAAATGCCAGTTCCCACAGAGGACAAACCATTTGCCCCTACATTTAGTAGGGACACATGGCCTGCAGGGGACATAGAGAATACAATGATGAAGTAAAGACCTCAAGCCTAGGAGTCAAGGGAACTAATTCCAACCCAGCTCTCCCATTAGCTTGTCCTGTGACCTTGAATAAATTACTAATCCTTTCTGTGCTTGCACTTTCTTACCTGTGAAATGGGAGTATGTTATCTTTTCTACTTACAGTCTCAGGATTTCAAGAGATAGAATTAATAAATTAAGTAATTCAAGTATAAGTACTTGCTACGGCAAGGAAAGGCAATGTGAGAAACAGTGTCTCCAGTGCGATGGTTAATTTTTGGTGTCAACTTGGCTGGATTAAGGAATATACAGAAACCTAGTAAGGCAATTTTTGGGGTGTATCGGTGAGGGTATTTTCAGAGGAAATTAGTGTGAGTCTGAGTGGACTATGTAGGGAAGATCTACCTTCAGTGTGAGTGGACACCATCTAATCGTCTGGGGGTCCAGAGAGAACAAAAACAGAGGAAAGGCAAATGTGTTGATCTAGCTCCTGGAGCTTGTATATACTCTTCCTCTCCCATCCTTGGATGCCAGAACTCCAGGCTCCCCAGCCTTTGCATTCCAGGATTTACACTAGCAGCCTCTTAGTTTCTCAGGCCTTTGGCCTGAGTCTGAGAGTTACACCATCAGCTTCCCTGGTTCTGAAGTCTTTGGACTTGGACTGAGTCGTGCTACAGGCATCCCAGTATCTCCAGCTTGCAGATGGCCTGTTGTGGGACTTCTCAGCCTCTGTGATTGCATGAGTCAATTCCCCTATTATATTCCCTCTCATACATCTGTACACATAACCTATTGGTTCTGCCTCTTTGGTGAACCCTAATACATCCAGTTAAGACATAGTGGATAACCCTTTCTACCCCAAATATGTGCCCTTTGTTTACTGGGCACCTCCTTATATGTGGTTGGGATTGGCCGCCATGATCTGAATTTCATGTCTAGTTGTTTTTTTCCAATCCTTGCTCTCATTTGTTTACTTATTTATTCATCTTAGTATTTATTGAGGGCTTACTATGTCAGCCAGTTCAACAGCTTATTACAGAAAGGTGTGATGCACATGACAGTGGGGGAAGAACAGGATGATCTGAGATCATAGAATGAAGCAGGAGATAGTTATTTAGTCAAGATATTCAGGGAAGAACTCCCCAAGGAAGTCACACTCAAATTGAGACAGGGAGGATGAGTAAAAGTCAGCCAAGAAGAGGAGAAAGTTTGAGTGGGGAGAATGTTCTAGGCAAAGGGGGCAGAATTTGCAAAGGTCAGAAGGTGAGAGAAAAAGGACAAGGGAGGAGAAAATGAACTGAAGGAAGTCCATGATGGCTGGAGCATAAGGAGTAAAAGAGGCTAGAAAGGATAAGTGGGGTCAGGCTGGAGAGATGGCAAGCTCGGGATCATGGAGGATCTTTTTAGCAGGTTTAGGTATTTAGACGTTATCCCTAGGGCAATAAGATGACATTGAAAAGTTTTAAGTTGTGCTGTGCTTTGAATGTGTCTGCCAAAAGTTCATGTGTTGGAACCTTGGTCCCCCATGCAGTAGTGTTGAGAGGTGGGACCTTTGGGAGGTGATTGGGTTATGAGGGTTCTGCCCTAATGAATGGATTAATCCATTCATGGATCAATGGATTAATGGATTATTGAGGGAGTGGCTTAGTTATCATGAGGGCGGGTCTGTTATAAAAGCAAGTTTGGCTGTCTTTCGTGAGCCTCTCTCACCATGTGATGCCCTGCACTGCCTCGGGACTGCAGAGAGTTCCCATCAGCAAGAAGGCCCTTATGAGATGCAGCCCCTCAACCCTGGACTTTCCAGCCTCCAGAGCTGTAAAAAATAAATTTCTTTTCTTTATAAATTACCCAGTCTCAGGTATTCAATTGTAGCAACAGAAAATGGACTAAGACAAGCTATGTAGGAGAAGCGATTCCATCTTAAACCTTAAAACTTCCTATAGTATGGAATGTGCCCTGGTGGGGAGATCAGTTAGGAGGCTGCTGCAGCAGTTCAGGTGAGAGAGGGCCCTGAGGTCTGAACCTGTGGAGACAAGCTATGTAGGAGAAGCGATTCCATCTTAAACCTTAAAACTTCCTATAGTATGGAAGGTGCCCTGGTGGGGAGATCAGTTAGGAGGCTGCTGCAGCAGTTCAGGTGAGAGAGGGCCCTGAGGTCTGAACCTGTGGTGGCAACAGGGAAGGAGAAGCTTTTAGAATCAACAGTCTTACATGAACCAGTCTATAATGGACATTGTGGGGATCCCATGGGCACCGGACAGGAGACACTCCCTAGCAATATGGCGCCCTTCTGGTTTCTTCTCCTCTGTAAGTGATCCAGCTGGCGCCAAAAGATCCTGCGTCGCCAGAATCCAACCTGTCACAAATCAGAACACACACCTCCGTCCAATCCCGTCCAATCAGCTACCGCCCCGTCCACTTCCTACCCAGTCCCAGAAGGCGGCTCTCTATAAATAGATGCACAGTCTTTGAATAAACGGGACTTCTCTGGTGAACCGTCAGACCGGGTCTCGCTGCCTTTGTTTCAGACATATGTGAGTGATTAGCTGCACGTGGGGCAGAAGGGAGATAAAGGTTGATTCCTGGATTCTGGTGTTGACAGTGGAGTAGTCATTTATATAGGTCGAGAATCAGCACTGAGGAGCAGACTTTCCCTGACCCACAAATACTGTATTTTATTTATGGAGCTATAATTTACATGCAGTGAAAAGAGCAAATCTTAAATGTACAGTTTGGTGCCTTTTTACCTAAATTATGATATAGAACATTTACATCCCCCAGAATGTTCCTTTCTGCCCCTTTCCAATCAGTAGACACCCCCTGTTTGAGGTAACCAATTTTCTCAATTCTGTCACTATAGAGTAGTTTTGCCTAGTCTTGGATTTCATATAAATGGAATAATTCTGTATGTAGTGTTTTGTGTCTGCCTTCTTTTTCTCAACATAATGTCTGTAAGATTTATCCACTCCATGTTTTGCATGTATCAGTATTTTATTATTTTTTTAATCACTGACTAATATTCTATTGTTTGAATATACCACAGTTTATCTATCTATTCTCCTACTGAAGGAAGTAGGTTTTTGTTATTGTTGTTGTTTGCTTTTATGCTTGTTTTGAGAAGGTCAAAAAGAAGATGATTTAGAAATGAATGACAATAAGATATAACAATTATAAGCCCTTATGACCTACTACATAGCTTTAAAATGGGTCCAACTTTTTATTTAATGTGTTAGAAAAGAGGTTAAGTCAAGAAGACCAAGCCCATATTATCATCAGATTCTTCTTTCTTGGCTTCTACTTTCTCCTCCTCAGCTGGGGCAGCAGCGGTGGTGGGGACAGGACCTCCTGCCAGTGCTGGAGCAGATCTGCCAGCCCCTACAGTGCAGATGAGGCTCCCAATGTTGACATTGGCCAGGGCCTTTGCAAACAAGCCAGGATAAAAAGGAGACGGAGGTAATCATGCCAGCCAGTTCAGGGCTGGTGCTGCCGGCATGGTGCTTGTCACAGGATGAAGTGAGGGCCTCACCCCAATGTGGAAGGACCAAGGACCCAGCACTTGGTAGAAACAGGGCAGGGCACAAATTTTATTTTATTATATTAAGACTAAAAGCATCTTAGAATAATATGCATAATATGGTACCATTTTTGAAAAAGAAACAAAAATTATATTTGTGTGTGTGTGTGTTTGAGGGTGAGGCATGTTTGTATATGCGTAGAAAAAGGTCTGGAAGGGCATACATTGAACAACTGAGAGTGTGAACTGTGGGGAACAAACAAAAATTATATTTGTGTGTGTGTGTGTTTGAGGGTGAGGCATGTTTGTATATGCGTAGAGAAAGGTCTGGAAGGGCATACATTGAACAACTGAGAGTGTGAACTGTGGGGAACGGTGTGTGGAGGGATTTCCGCATTTTACTTTATATAACTCCTTGTTGTTTAGGTTTTTAAAAAGAAAAATGCATTTCTTTCTAATTAAAAATAAAGGAAAACAATATGAATTTTCTTTAACCCAACAGCTATATGTCCAGAAATCTCTATTAAATAAACAAAACTTCCCACAATGTAGATGTGCATGAAAGTTCCTTGTAGCATTGATTGTAATAGAAAAACATTGGAAACAAACTACATATCCATCAAGAGGGGATCAGATAAATAATTACAGTAACTCATGCAATTGAAAAACTTGTAGCTGTTCTAGATAGATCCATACAAACTGTTAGAAAGCTGTTTTGATATGTCATAACATAAACACTAATTGCAAAATAGTATGTATTTTGAGTCCATTACATTTTTATGAGTATAAAAATATTATTGTGTAGAAAAATGACTGTGTGAATGCATTTCAGACTGTTAATCATGGTAACCTTTGTAGAATAGGACTAAGGGGAGGGAGGAAGACAGGCACGGCTGGGAAGCCAACCCTATGGGTTGGATATCAGTTAGAAGCCAGATGGGTGCTGCAAGTTCATCTGGGGCATAAGATTTTAAACACCCCTGCTTGTAGTGTGCAGTCTCCTCAATGCTATCCCTATTATATCCATTAGTTCTGCCAGCCAGCACAAAATCAAATCATAAAAAACAAGGTAATAAAGATGGAGAAGAGAAGAAAATGAGATAAAAATGAAATAAAAGCTTAGTTTGAAAAGATGATACAATCAGTTGGGCAGAAAATAGATGTGATTCTTTTTTCTGACTTACTTAATCTCTATTTCACTTTGCTCTTAAGGGCCTCCCTGTATTGCAGAGGATGGAAATTGGGAAACTACAGTTTTCAAACTCTTTGACAGCTAGAATTCTGAATGCAAATTCTGATAGCAAGTAGATGCATTGCATGAGATTTGGAAAGTGGGTGTGGAGCAGAAGTCACTCTCCTGCCTCTTTTGGTTGTTCTTCTGCTGTGAAGCCATGTCAAGGGACATGAGGTTTTCCTACAGAAGTGTTCCAGTGTCCACTCACTGGCTTCTTAGGTGTTGAAAGACAGTTGTGTTGGCCAGCAGGGACTTCCTAGTCTGTGGATTACCTTTACTGTAATGTGGTTTTGAACTCAATATTTTTACATTCTGAGATTCATTCCAGCCCTTCCAAAGATTTTTTAGGTATCCGATATCCTCTAACAAACCTCTTCCTCTTTAAAATGCATAGTTTCTATTTCCATGTTTCATTTATTTTATTGCTCCATAACAAACCACCCAGAATTTAGTGGCTTAAAACAGCAATAATAGTTTATTTTACTAAAACATCTGCAATTTGGGCAGGGCATGGCAAGGAAGGGTCATCTTTGCTCCACAGTGTATAAGTTGGAGGGACTCTACTGAAGGCTAGAGAATCTGCTTCGAAGAGGGCTCACTCATATGGCAGGCAAACTGGTGCTGGCTGTCAGCTGAGTTCCTGGGTTCCTGTTCAGGAGGGCCTCTCCATGTGGCCTGGGCTTCCTCACAGCATGGTGGCTGGTTCCAAGAGAGAGGTCACCTTTATTCTTTAGCTTCGGAAGTCCCATAGCATCACCTTCTGCCATACTCTAGTGGTTGAGATCATTACAAAGACCCACCCATGTTCAAGGAGAGAGGACTTAGACTCCACCTCTTGACAGAGGAATGGCAAAGTTCTGGAAGATCATGTAGGATGGAAATATTATGGCCATTTTTAGAAAGCACAATCTGCCACATTCCTGCTCTGAATCCTGACTGAGAAAGTTAATAACAAGGATTAAAAAAACAAAAACAAACACAATAATTTATGAATAAAACGTTGAACTAAAACTAAATCCAATAGAAAGTATTAAATCTGTGAATATCTAAGCAACATTTTAAAGGGATATATGAGAAAATAAAAGCAAAGGCAGATTTTTAGAAGGTTAATTTTGTTTTACAAAATAAACAAGCTAAAATATAGATGCAAATAGTTTTAAAAAGAGTAAAGTTTAATAGATAGGATGAGAAGGTAAGAGAAAATAATAGAAAGAAGGTAGAACTGGAAGCCCAAAAATTAGAAAGAGAAAGAAGAGAAACATAAAATAAGGATAAGAATAGCATAAGAATGGTTAAAACCCACAGTAAGAAAACAAAACTTTTCAAATTGCACTGAGACAAAAGTCCATTAAATCAAGTATATCTTTGTTAAAGTAAGAAAAAAGAAGTGACTAGAGACCAGTTAAAGCCCAGTTCTGACCCTAGACAGGAGGAGGCCCTCTTCAAAGGTCGTGTGTGGACAGGACTGCCTTTCAGGGCTGCTGCTGGAAACCTGCCACATCCCAGCTTTGGACGTCCCATCTCTGGCTGATGTGACCCCCCGTCTCTCTCGCTCTCTCACCATTTCTTCTCCATGCTAGTTTCAGACTTCCGCCTAAGCAAATCTCCTTGGATTTCATTGCCTATATCCACGGCCTTTCTTGGTCCTGTGGCCATCACAACTGTGTCATTATCCTGGTCTTAGCGAGGGCAGAACAGAGCCCCAATGAGCTACTTCTGGTGGGGACCACTTTGCCACCATGCAGGGTGTGGTTGGAGAGGGTCTGGGAATCGGTGTGGGCAGGTTGTCGTGAGGACCCAGGAGCCTGCTGTATCTTCATCTGTGCATCCTGTCACAGTATATGGATTCCTTCATTTCCCTTGTCTCATCTGCCATTGCCCTGTGAAGGTTTTGTTTTCATGATAGTGATTAAAGGGACAATCAGTCATCCCAAGCACACGCTGTTTCCAAATGGGAGAGTCCAGGCTGATTCACTTTCCTGGACAGCGTTTTTATGCTGTTTTGTTTTTTTTTAACTTTTGTCCCTCTCTCTTCACTGGGTTGCTATTATTTCCACCACAGGAGCTTTGTTGTGGAGGTCAAAGCCCCCACACTGTGGAAGACCCAGATTTCCTCCAGGGTTGTTTGGAAACACATGCGAGCAGAATCCACCCAGCTGTTGGGCATCAGCAGCAAATCCTCCAAAGCAGCCCCACGCAGAGCAGGAGCTGGGCTGGGGGCGGCCGGGTGAGAGGGGAGCGTGGCAGGCTTCAATTACGTTGCTAAGTTCCGAGCTGCTCGCTGTGCCAGCTCACCCTGGAAACAGTCGCTTTCCTGGCAGCTCCATATATAGGCTGCGGCCACATGCTGCCAGCACCTTTGCCTCCGAGTTTCTGGGCTGCCAGGTGGTTCTGCTGCCTTCAAGAGCCTTACATCTCTTGGTTATCAGAGGCTGGGCCTTTCTCCAGAGCAGCAGGAGCAGCAAGAATTTTCTTTGGTGTGTTATCTTTGTGGGGCTGGAGGAGATGGGAAGTGGGGTGGGAGGAGGAGGGATCGAAAATATTTAGTCTCTCTCCTTATTTTAGAAAATTAAAGAACGATGGGAGTGGTGGGGTCCGTACTGATTTTTCAGTGGGGGGATGTGGTCCCTGGCCTACCCTGCTTTCCTATAGGCCCCCCTCATGGCCAAAGGCACCTGCTCTCTGATGGCTGGCCCGCCAGGCTGGGGACTGTGTTGGAGGGGGCTCCATCTCTGAGGTAGAACTAAGAAGCATTAGTGGATCCATAGAGACTGAGCCCTAACCAGTCCTCAGTGGTCCACGTTTTGAACAACTGATGAAATTGGAATGAGTTTTTAAAAAAATCAGTGGGGGGCCGGCCCGGTGGCGCACTGGATAGTGCGCCGCTTGGGAAGCGCGGCGGCGCTCCCGCCCGAGGGTTCGGATCCCACATACAGACCGGCTCCTGCTCACTGGCTGAGCGAGGCGCGGGAGCAACACCGAGGCTTGCGATCCCGTTGCCGGACACGGACAAAAGACAAAAAAAAAAAAATCAGTGGGGATAGAGAGGTAAATGGGGCACTCAGGTCAAATGCTTAGAGAATAATGCTCGCTAACATCCATGAGCTCGCACTTTGTGTTTGTCGGCCCATTTCCTGCTTATAGTAGCTCTACAAGATGGATGATTTTATTGTCCACATTTTACAGACAAGGAATCTGAGGAACAGAGAGTTTAAGTTTTGACCCAGAATTAAGGAGCTAGAAAGTGGGAGATTGGGACATAAGCTCAGAAGTTGGGTTTCAGACCCATGTCCCCCAGCACTTCACTCTGCTGCCTGTACTTTCTCATGTCTGATGCATCACCTTCCTGCCAGTCTCCTGACCCAGCCCTTGGTTTGGCTGTCCTGGCAGGGAGCCTCCTCCCCTACGTAGACCTGGCCCTCCAGACACAAGCTCCCCAGGGGCTGGGTCCAGGGCTGAGGCAGCCCTTCGTCTGTACCTCAAGAGCACCTACCCCAGCCTCTGTGCCCCATCGTCCTATCACTTTGGCCATGTCAGCCTCATCCATAGGCTCTTGGGCCTTCCGGAAAGTCCAGGAGCATGTTCTGGATTTAGACACTGCCTTTCCCCATGCCCCTTGTCCTCACTTCTTCCCACCCACTCTTTCTAAGCCTTCAAGTCTCTTTTCTCCAAGCCCTTGTTCACAGCCTCCTCCATGAGGCTCTTCCTGGCCTTTCCTCCAGGCTCAGCTCAAGGTGACTCAGATGCTCAGACTAGTGCATTCCCTTCTCACTGTAGTCTAATCGCCTTTTTTGTTATTGTTGTTAAGCCTCGGTCAAATTCTGCATTTTTGTATAAAATAGCTATTTATGTAGGCGGCTATCTCTTCTACTAGACTCCAAACTCCTTGAGGGAAGGTACCAGCTCTTATTCATCTTTGAACACCAGTCAGCACCAGCCTGGGCTTGGCACACATTTGATGCAGTGCACATTTGTCCAGATAACTTGCCAGAAGGGCACAGATTATTCCTAGCCCCACAGCTTACTCACCACCCATTAAACACCCTCCATTGTTTTTCTGCTTGAATTGAATGAAAGCAGCCTTCTTTTTTTTCTTTTAAATTGTTTATATACTCTTACATAGGATATATATCTCACAGCAAAAATTTTAATTAAACATTTACAATTCAGCAAACCGAATACTTGGACATTTTCTTTGATTATTTACATACATGGTTCTCAAAACTTCTTAACAAATTAGAAATCACATTAATAAGCAAAAATACCATTAACACTAGAAAACCTCATTAATTCGCTAATGATTGTAGAATTCCTGGGTAAGTATCTAAAATTTTCAAAAATAATGAATCTTATTTTGTTACTTTGCTCCTACTAAGATATTATTACATAATAATTATTTAAAACCTCATTCTTTTAAAATTCATGTTATAAAACTATAACATATATAATATATGAGAAGACTAGTGCTGATATTTAATTTGTACATAAATACAAATGCTGAATTGGGGAAATATGCTCCAAAAAATTTTTTTTTCAGCTTGATTGATGTATAACTGACAAATAAAAATTGTGTATATTTAAGATGTACAACTTGATGTTTTGATATGTGTATATATACTGTGACATAATTACCACAATAAAGCTAATTAACATATCCAGCACCTCACATAGTTAACATTTTCCTTTTTTTTTTTTTTTTTGTGGTTAGAACATCCTTTTAGCAAATTTCAAGTATACAGTACAGTACTGTTAACTACAGGCACTGCGTTGTATATTAGATCTCCAGAACTCATTCATCTTGCATAACTGAAACTTTGTATCACTGAGCCAACATCTCCCTACTTTTCCCTACCCCCAGCCACTGGCAATCACCATTCTACTCTCTGCTTCTATTTTAGATTTTAGATTCCACATATAAGTAAGAGCATGCAGTATTTGTCTTTCTGTGCCTGCCTTATTTCACTTAGCAAAATGTCCTCTAGGTCCATCCATGTTGTTGCAAATGGCGGGATTTTCTTCTTACATATGTGTATGTATACATATGTATATAGACATACATCTGTGTATATATATGTACGTGTGTATACATATCACATTTTCTTTATTCATTCATCCATCAATGGACATTTATTGTTTCCATACCTTGCCTATTGTGAATAATACTGCAATAAACATGGGAGCAGAGATATCTCTTTGAGATACTGATTTGTTTTCTTTTGGACATATACTCAAAAGTGAGATTGCTGTATCATAAAGTAGTTGTATTTTTAATTTTTTGCCTGTTGCTGTTGTTGTTTTGGTGGCTGGCTGTAAAGGGATCTGAACCCTTGACTTTGGTGTTATAACACCATGCTCTAACCAGCTGAGCTAACCCACCAGCCCTGTTTTTAATTTTTTGAGGAAACTCCTCCATTCTGTTTTCCACAGTGACTGTCCCAATTTACATTCCCACCAACAGTGTACAAAGGTTCCAATTTCTCCACAACCTTGACAACACTTGTTATCTTCTGTCTTTTTAATAATAGCCATCCTAACAGGTGTGAAGTTTTGATGTGCGTTTCCCTGATGGTGGTGTTGTGCACCTTTTTATATACTTGTTGGTCTTTTGTGTGTCTTTTGAGAAATGTCTATTCAGGTCCTTTGCACATTTTTAAACTGGGTTATTTGTTTTGTTTTTTTTTGCTATTGAGTTGTGTGAGTTTGTTATACCTTTCAGATATCGATCCTGTATCAGATATATGTTCTGATAAATGATCAAACATTTTCTCCTATTCTGTAGGCTGCCTTTTCACTCTGTTGATTATTTCCTTGGCTGTGCAGAAGCTTTTTAGTTTGATGCAATCCCTCTTGCCTATTTTTGCTTTTGTTGCCTGTTCTTTGGGTGCCACATCCAAAAAAGCATTTCCCAGACCAATGTCAAGAAGCTTTTCCTGTGTTTTCTTTTAGTAGATTTAGGGTTTCGAGTCTTATATTTAAATCCTTATTTTGAATTGATTTTATATATGATGTGAGCTAAGGGTACAAATTCACTCTTTTGCATGTGATATCCAGTTTTCCCAGCACCATTTACTGAAGAGACTGTCTCTATTTTGCTTTTAGCACCCTTGTCAAAGATCACTTGACAATAGATAGATGCATAGGTATTTATTACTGGGCTCTCTGTCCTCTTCCATTGGTCTATGTGTCTGTTTTTATGGCAATAACACACTATTTTGATTACTATAGCTTTGTAATATATTTTGAAATTAGAAAGTGTCATGCCTCCAGCTTTGCTCTTCTTGCTCAAGACTGTTTTGACTATTTGGGGTGAAAGCAACCTTCTTTACTTTTGTGTATTTACTCAATAACTCATGCTCCCAGTCCTTCTTGATCATTTTTAAATTGAAAGCTCATGGGAGTTCCAGGATCTGGGTCCATTCAACTAAAATTGATCATCGCTTAGCCTCACACCATGGCAACTATACGTGTGTAAACACTTGAGGACATTTTTTTTTTCCTTTTTGTCTTTTTTCGTGACCGGCAATGGATCGCAACCCTCAGTGTCGTGTCTGTACCGGACCGGGACCGGCAACGGGATCGCAACCCTCGGTGTTGCGCCCTCACCTCGCTCAGCCAGTGAGCGGCCGGTCTGTATGTGGGATCCGAACCCTCAGCAGGAGCGCCACCGCGCTCCCAAGCGGCGCACTGTAGCAGTGCGCCACCGGGCCGGCCGACTTGAGAACATTTTAAGAGATATTCTTACCAAGTGGATCAGGGTGGGGAGCTGAGGAAACTGAAGATCTCCCTATTACATTACTATTTTATAGGTTAGGAAGTACCTGCCCCAAACTTACTGAGGTCACCTCCAGGATTTGGAGGGGTACTGGGAGAAACTTATAATTTCCACATCCAAAATATACAGATACTTATTTTCTTTGAGAATCTAGTATTTTCTAAACATTTCTTAAAATCCCATTTAAAAAGCAGGAGCATCGAGTTGCTAAGGGCTTACTGACTCTCTTACCTTACTCTTAATCCTCATTTATAACTTACTTTTATTTAGTTAATTTAAATAATGTAATAAGCATCCACAAACACCGCTCAAAACAAAACTAGGCTCTTACCAGTAACTCACATCTAACTATGTGGTCGCCCCATTTTAGCCCTTCACCCTCTCTCACCCAAGGTGACTTTCCATGCTTTATTCAGATTAGGTTTGAGTCAGGAGCCTGTCCTGCTATACCACCTTCTCATCTGTTCCCATTGACACTAATAGGGCAAATATGCTTTGGCAGGCTTAATGTTTAAAAAATCCTTAAATGGCCTCACTTGGTAGAGAATAAAACTCAGATTAAATGCTGCTTCCTGGAGCATAATCTTCAGTTTAAAAGGAGCTCAAATATAGCTGAGCTATTATTCATCTTGAAGCCATCACCCACTGATTTGAATACAACTTCCTTTGTCGCATTCCAGAAATTCTTACTTCTAGGATAGGGCCAGGACAGCTGACTAAGAGATCCCACCCCACACTCCCTGCCCACCTCCTCTCCAATACTGATTAGTGTTTCTCCCTCAGCTTCTGTCATGGGGCATAATGGCTCCTGGGTGACATTTTCCTTCTAGTCTCATAATTTAGAGGCTTCTGGGTGGAGTGACATATGCTGCCATTAGTCACTCCTCCAGCACTGAGTTAATGTCTGTTTCTGAGCAGTTATAGACAGCAACTGGCAGTGATAAGAAGACACATGCTCAGACTTGAAGAGGAGATAAAAGGAATGACACGTGTTATGGAACCCCCTCAGTTTGTCTTCACCTATGCTGGGGATAGGGTTTCTTAGAATAAAAGTGACTTCTGGGATATGATTTGAATTAGTGGGGAAAAGGCCTGTTTCTCTTATAGACAGACATCTTACTCTGAAGAAGCTACAAGACTTAAAGTAATCTAGACTTAAAGTGCTACAAGGAGGTGCCATCTGCCATTAAGAGAATTCAGTCTCCAAAACATTGACCACAGGGGCTCTGCCAGAATGGAGCCCAGAATCTGGAGCCTGGGGGCACGGTGAGGGAGGAGCTAGGGCAGGATAGAGGCAGAAGAGTAGAAAAGAGAAGACAGAGGGAGCCAGCCGAAGAAGGGACTTGGGACTTCCCCCCTAAGGCTGCCTGCATCTGCACTGAAGGGCTCTATTAAATGAAAAGTAAGGACATGTTTTACATCATCCTCTGAGCTCTGGGTGTCATCATGGCTGGCTGCTGGTGAAATTGTTTTCTTTCTGGTGAAGATGTTGCAGGGTATAAGAACAGGGTAACATAGGGAGATCATGAGCATGAGCAAAAGTTTGGGCTGGCCTCCTGCAGGCTGGAGTTCTGCTGAGATGATGTGCTGAGGAAACTGAGGAAATGGCCCTGTGGCAGGGAGATGCCTGGGTGGTGCCCAGCTCACAATTGCTCCTTGCCTGAGAACTGCCCGCAAATCTATGCAGTCACTAGGTCTGTGCTCTTTAGATCTTTCTTGAGGCATGTAATTGGTCCATGAGAAGAGACCTGGTCCAAGTTGGGCCAGCTATATCCTATCTTCTGGGAGGATCTGGAATATGGAACAAAGAGATACATGGACTGGGAGTCCCTAGAGCAGAACCGCATCCGTGGTGATATTCTGGAGGAAATCTCCATGATCCTCTGCCACTGAGGTTCTCAGAGCTGCCAGGGGCCTGGCATGTTTGAGGCTTGGGCTCAGTGAGGTACCCAATTGCCTTCCAACAGATTCCTTTTTCTCTTTAAACTAATGCAAATTGGCTTCTATTATTTGCAACCAAGAAAATATTAACTGACAGAGCTCACTATATTCTGGAGGAAATCTCCATGATCCTCTGCCACTGAGGTTCTCAGAGCTGCCAGGGGCCTTGCATGTTTGAGGCTTGGGCTCAGTGAGGTACCCAATGGCCTTCCAACAGATTCCTTTTTCTCTTTAAACTAATGCAAATTGGCTTCTATTATTTGCAACCAAGAAAATATTAACTGACAGAGCTCACTAAATTCAAGCTTCCTTTATTAATTTGTTGTTTTTCTAATCATCTTTAAATTTGTCTAAATCCTTCTTGTATTTATTTTCCTGCTTGAATTGCCTTTCATAGAAATGAATTCTGTACTTTTAGTGGGTATAACAGGATTGTTTTTTCCTTGCTTTAAAGTTTTTTGCTCATTTTCTAGCTACACCCCACCCCTGGTTTGGTATCTGGGATTTGGGGACCACATTGACATTTCTGCTCTCTTGCTGTCCTTTACAACCCTAATTGTACACCTTCTCAGGCTTCATCTTGCCAATATCTTTTTTCTGCAAGGTCTTTTGAGATGGATCATGGAAGCAGCAGAGAGAATGAAAACACAGACAAAGGCATAAAAGAATGTCAGTTTCAATGTATTGGAAGGTAGATTATAAACAGGAATATTAAAATGGTATTTTATTTAGTTCAGTGACATAGAACATATAAAAGCTCTTTGGAAGTTGCAATAGCTAGCCACCAAAATGGCCCCCAATGATCTTCATCTCCTGGTATTCATGCCCTTCCCACAGTGACTAGGACTGATCTGGTTGGCTGAAAGGACATTGTAGAAATGATAGCGTGATTTCTGAGCCTAGGTCAGAAAAGGCACTTCTACCTTGCATCACCCCTAGGTCACTCATTCTGGGGAAAGCCAGCTGCCATGTTGTGAGGACACAAGCAACCCTCTGGAGAGACTCCCATGGAGAGGAACTGAGGCTTCTCACTGTCATTTGGCAGCAACCATGTGCATGAGCCATCTTAGAAGTGGAGCCTCCAGCCTCAATCAGGATTTCAGAATGTTTCAGTCAGTGTCTTGACTTTAACCTTTCACCAGAGCCAGAATCACCCACTTAAACTGCTACTCAATATCTGACTCACAGACACTGTGTGAGATAATAAATGTTATTGTTTTAACCTGCTAAGTAGTGGGGGCAATTTGTTATACAACAATGCATAACTGAGACAGAAATGTACATAAATCCAAGGTGTAATAATAATTAGGAAGGTTTTGGGCAGCAAGTAACAGAATATCTAGCCACAGTCTTAAGTACTGAGGACATTTGATGCTGTTTTAGTTTCCTAGGGCTGACATAATAAAGTACTACTAACTGGGTGGCTTAAACAACAAATTTATTGTCTCACAGTTCTGAAGGCCAGAAGTTTGAAATCAAGGTGTTGGCAGGGCCATGCTCCCTCTGAAGGCTCTAGGTAGGGATCTATTCACACCTCTCTCCAAGCCTTTGGTATCGTTAGGCATTCCTTGGCTTGTAGATGGCCATCTTCTCTCTGTACATGTCTGTCTCTGTGCCAACTTTTCCCTTTTTGTAAAAAAAAAAGTCATATTGGATTAGGGCCCACCCTAATGACCTCATTTTCATTTGATTACCTCTGTAAAGACCCAAATAAGGTCACATCCTGAGGCACTGGGCATTGGGGTTTTAGCATATCTTTTTCTGGGACATGCAATTCAACCCATACTAAATGCTTACATATCAAGAAGTCTGGAGGCAAGAAGTCTCAGGGCTGCTGTGGCAACCTATAATGCCACCAAAGGGCTCCTTTTATCTTTCTTCTCCACCATCCCTTCTCTACTCCTGATTTTTCCTCCCATGAATATAATTCCTATTCTTTCTCCAAGGGAAATAAAGTTACTTCTCTGATCAGTAAAGTTAGGAAAAGCTGGCTGTGCTTGTCTTAGCTCCAGCTTTTTTTTCTCGTGGGAGTCAGCTGCCAGCAGAAAGGTCGCGTGCTCTTCAATGCTCTCCCTCAAGACGTAAGTTTTATTTTTTATTGTATTTTTTTTTTTTTTTTTGGTGGCTGGCCGGCACAGGGATCCAAACCCTTGACCTTGTTGTGACCGGCACCACTCTCTAATGAACCAGCCAGCCCGACATGACATACGTTTTACATGGAGAGGGGCCTTTAGTTTGCGAATGTGCAGTCTCAGAAACTTCAACATCTGGTAGATTGGTCAGAAACATTAAGAAATAAAAACCTAAGAGTGGGATGTGGAGGAACAAAATATTCATAGTGAAAAGATTTTGGTGGGGCCAGGAGGTGTGGCTTAGAACCTTGTGCTCTAGTTTTGGTGGTTTGTTAAGAAGAAGGAATTTCTCTGCAGTGGCTTTTAATTCTGTGACCCAGGTGGCAGGCTTTCAGCTGCCTACATGGTATTTAGCTCTTAATGTGACTTCTGAAGGTTTGTCCATAAATTTCTCTGCAGTGGCTTTTAATTCTGTGACCCAGGTGGCAGGCTTTCAGCTGCCTACATGTTATTTAGCTCTTAATGTGACTTCTGAAGGTTTTGTCCATGGGTCAGTAACTGTTTCTATAGATCAGTGGTATTGAAACTTGAAAGTGAATAGAATCACCTGAAGGACTTGTTAAAACAGAGATTTCTAGGTCCCCACCTCTTTCTTCTCTCTCCCCCAAGGGACAATTGTGAGGTAGGGTGGTCCCATGCGGCCTACTTGGAAGACATCCTGTGTGGCAGAGGAACCAGCGATGTCTGCTTGGGAAGCTGGGGCCGGCTTGGTTATGTACCTGCCTGGACTGGCTTCTCCTCCTGCCCTGCCTTACTTCCCATTTTCCCTCACTCGTCCCTCTGAGCACCACGCTGTAACCAACCGAGCTAACCAGCTAGCCTCGGGCTTGTCCTTCCCAATAAAGCGCTGCACACAAACTTTGCCTACGGTTCTTTCTGCCAGGGAACTTGAGCTGAGACAAGGCAGAAAAGGAAAACGGATTCTCCCCACAGAAATGGCAAATGCACAGTCTCCAAATTAACCTTTTGCAAGGAGATTTTTCCCAGTTTAGTCTAAGTCCAAAGGCTTATGGATAACTAACACAATCTGGCATCCTGGTGAGGCCCAAACAAAAGAAACTTTCTCCATCTCTCTCTTTCAGTCAGTTACTTCTCAGTGTCTGCTGGGGTCTTTAAAACACTCAGTACCAAGTTTAGGAAACCAAGATAACTGCTCTCTAGGGCAATGGGCTGTGGCCTGTTTTCTTAAAATTTGGTAGTTGTGGGGCAAATGATGTGGTAATCTTTTGTGTCCTTTTAAATCTTTGGACTCTTTAAAAAGTGTGGTGTACTGTTGGTGGGAATATAAATTCGTACAGCCATTTTGGAGGTTCCTAAAAAAATTATTAGAAATAGAACCACCATATGATCCACCAATCCCACTACTGGGTATATATCCAAAGGAAATAAAATCAGGGTCTTGAAGAGATGTCTGCACTCCCGTGTTTATTGCAGCATTATTCACAATAGCTGAGATATGGAATTAACTTATTTATTCATCAATAGATGAATGGATTTTTTTTTTTTTTGTCTTTTTTGTCTTTTTCCGTGTCCGGCAACGGATCGCAACCCTCAGTGTTGCCCCTGTACCGGACCGGGGACCGGCAACGGGATCGCAACCCTCGGTGCTGCCCCCGCGCCTCGCTCAGCCAGTGAGCAGGAACCGGTCTGTATGTGGGATCTGAACCCTCGGGCGGGAGCGCCGCCGCACTTCCCAAGCAGTGCACTTATCCAGTGCGCCACCGGGCCGGCCCCATAGATGAATGGATTTTTAAAATGTGGTATATGAGGGTACTTCAAAAAGTTCATAGGAAAATCCATATTATCTTTTAATTCTATCTTCCATGAACTTTTTGAAGTATCCTCAGATATACATAATGGAATACTATTCAGAACTAAAAAAGAGGGAAATCCTGTCATTTGTGACCATATTGATGAAACTGGAGGACATTGTAAGTGAAATAGGCCAGGCACAGAAAGATAAATACCACATGATTTCATTTATATGTAGAATATAAAAAAGTCCAACACATAAAAGTGGAGAATAGAATGGTGGTTACCAGGCAGTGGGGGTGGGTAGGTGGGAGTTTGGGGAGATGGAGGTCAAACAAAATTTTAGTTAGTAGTAGGCATAAGTTCAAGAGATCTATTGTACGTACACATGGTGACCGTAGTTAATAACAATGTATTATATTCTTGAAAGCAGCTGAGAGTAGTTTTTTCTATTTTTGCGTGTGTGTAAGAGAGTAGATTTCAAGTATTCTCCCCACAAAAAATGACAAGTATGTGAGGTAATGCACATGTTAATTAGCTTGATTTAGCCATTACATAATATATACATATTTCAAAACATCATGTTATACATGATAAATATATACAATTTTTATTAGTCAATTACAAATAAATAAGTAATTTTTGAAAACTGTGGTGCATCAGAAACTTGATTTACAAATAATTCACCTTCGATTACCAGAAGCCGCGGGGGAAGGAATAACAAGAAGTTATTGCTTAACGGGTACAGAGTTTATGTTTATGATGACGAAAAAGTTTTGGAAATAAAGGTGGGGTCACACAGCATTGTGAATGTAATTAATTCCACAGAAT
>NW_007726775.1:198564-201530 GCF_000696425.1 Galeopterus variegatus
TATATATATATATATATACACACATACATATATACATATATATATATATTTTTTTTTTTAAATCACAATGGAAAAAGAAAGAATTCACCTGTGACATTCTGGAGGAGCAGCACACATTCCAAAGGAGGCAGCCGAAGCTGCACCCACTGCAGACAACTCCAACCAGACGGCAGAGGCTGCAGGGCTGGGGCTGAGGCTGAGCCGAATGAGAAGCCAGGGCCATGTGGTGTGAACTTTAACTCCTTTGAACTTTAACACACAAGGACAAGAGGATCTGATTTTGGACCTCAAATTTCTTTAACCTACAAAGAAGGGCTGTAATTTCCCTAGGAATTTGATGGTGGGCCAGTTTGTTTATTTTGTCTAATTATGTTATGTAGTCTAATTGCAGAAGCTCTCATAGGTTATGTTAGACACAGCTAGGAATTATTTGGAATGATAAATAAAAGAGAGAATGAACTCTCAGCCTTTGAGACAGTGATCAGGGAGTGGATTTAATTAAATGCTCTGTTCTAATTCATTTCAGGGATTTCTGGTGGCAAAATCTGCATTGCCTCCATTGTGGTCCTGCAGGATTCTCAAAAGAGTGGTTGGTGTTGGAGGGGCACATGAAGGTGGGAGCAGGGAGCATGGGGCAGACTGCCCTTTTAGGGTAGAGAGTCAGCAGGCCTCTGTGTCCAACTGTGATATACTTAGCTTTATCTGTAATAAAGGAGATATTTTGATTCTCTGTTTACTGACTCTGCTGTTTTATTTCTCAATTTGTTCAGAACCTAGACAAGGAATAAGGTATAAGGATAAGGAATATTTACTGGGCCCCCTCAAAGCCCCACCATTATTGTGTTGGCTCTTCCCTTCCATGCTTGTTATGAAAGTGGCTGCTACAATCCCAGACCTGACATCCTCAGTCAAGGCAGGAAGAAGGGAGAAGGGTAGTATCAGCATGTTCTTCTTCTACACTGAACCCCTTTATCAAGCAGGCAGTAGCTTTCTTGCCTTTCCCCCTTTCCCCCAGCAGACTTTCTCATGTCTCTTTAATCAGATTTAGGTTATTTGGTCACCCTCGGCTGCAAGAAGGCTGGGAAAGTGATATCAGGCTTCCCACCTCTATGGTGCAGAAGTCACTGGGATTGGTTGCTGGGTTCTCCAACCAACGGCATCTGCCATATGAGCTTTACACGATTTATATGATTATTCACCTTGTTTTGAGTGAATATTCATAGTTTCCCTGGATTATCAGTTAGTATCTACCTAGCTCAAATACTATTCTAGTTCATGTGTATGTGTTTTTAGATTTCATTTTACCTATTTGATCAGTCTGTCCATGTAGTAGGCAAAACTCTCAACATTGTCATTTCTCCAGAGCCACATACTCGTCAAGCCAAACCTGGCCCCTGGCATCCCAGATGTATGGCAGAGGTCCCAGCTCTGATATTCCGTGCTGAAGACAGATGATATTTTCACAGAAGTTGGAGAGTCACTCTTCATGCAGAGGGAGGGAAATACAGGTGAAATGGAAGTCACACCACTTGGATTTCAGTTATGCTCTGCCCTTTTACTTGTAGTGAATCACTGGAAAGTCACCAACCTCTCTACCTGCCTCACTGTAAAATGGGCACAATAACACCTACCTGCCAGGCCTTACAACCTCCACAATAACACCTACCTGCCAGGCCTTACAACCTAGTTCTCTGTAAAAGGTGATGGTGATCTGCCTGGGAGCACCTCCTACAGCAGGTTAGATTGCTTACAGGAGCTGGATTCTTTCTGTTAATTTTTCTGCTTTGAAGATATAACTTTCAACACCCTGCCTCCTGTCCGTATCTAGTAACTTCCTAGGACCACTTCAGCCTTCATTGTTTCCCTTCCTTCTTTAACTTCCATGGAACATATGGTCTAGCTTCGCTTTTTTTAAATTATTATTTTAATTTATGTTTTTTTCATTGTACATGTTTATGGGGTACAGTTTGTTATTTCAATATATGCATATATTGTATAATGATATAATCAGAATCATTAACATATCAATCACCTAAACATTTATCATTTCTTTGTGGTTATAACATTTGAGATCCTCCTTTTGGCTGTCTTGGAACAGTATTCCTCGCTATTGTCACCCTAGGGCACCAGAACTTATTCTTCCTATCTAACTGTAACTTTGTAAGTTTGTACCAGTCTACCAGCCTTTCTCCTGCCAGCTCCCCCACTCCCACCCCTGCCTCTTGTAACCACTATTCTACTATTTCTCTCTTTTAAACTTATTTTTCTTAATTGACCCATGATAAGTGTATATGCTTCACTGTTTTGACCCCTAACCTCACGCTGTCTTGGATTGTTAGTTCATCCTTTCGTGTATGTGTCTTACTTCCCCAACCAGTCTGTCTGATGTATCACCTGAGGGCAATTCCATAGGTTCCTGTTCTCTTGTGCCTCCAATTGTTGATACAACATCAGTACTCATAAACAGCTGCTGAATTGAATCTGCCATATTTCAAAGATTAGAAAGAGAAATGCCCATGATTTCTAAGCCTATGCCATGCTAAATGGTCATTGGAGCTCCGTAGTTTTCTTCTAGCTCTGTCGCCTTCTAACTCATCAGGAAGACGGAATTTTAGGGTCTAGGCCAAGATATATTATATAGAAGGCCACCCTGCTCTGTTCATACAGCCCCAGATTTGCTGTGAATGCCCCCAAGTGGTTCATAGCTTGGACCCCACAACCTACTTGGCACTCTCCTGAGCCTATTCTCTCACTCAGAAGTCATGGTTTTAAGCAAAAGAGCCCCTATTGAGCCTAAACATCTTGTAGGCATTGGTTCAGCTGAGGATGTGGGGACTGAAGTTTGTATTTTCGCATTTGAGTCTCATTGAGAATCAGGAGCACTACCTCTGGACCAGGTATCAGGAGATCAGGCTTCTCCTCTGGATCTACAGCCATCAGGATCTCTAACCCTGGGAAATTGACCT
>NW_007726775.1:202121-202952 GCF_000696425.1 Galeopterus variegatus
AGATCAGGCTTCTCCTCTGGATCTACAGCCATCAGGATCTCTAACCCTGGGAAATTGACCTAGTTTTTCTAAGTCACAGTTTTATTTAATCGCAGAAGCTGAGAACTGAAGGCTCATTTTAGAGAGAGTTGTGTGTAGTGCAAAGAGCACTGGACTGAGAGCCAGGAGAATTTGCTAGATATTCTGAGCCTTAATTTCTGTATCTATGGAATGAGAGGGTAGCAATAAATAAACTTTAAGACTTCACACTCTAAATTGTGGAAATCTGTTTTGTGACTTAGATAGGGTCACAACATGAAGTAGTTGGATGCTAAAACTGCTTTTCCTAGTCCCTGGTCTGGGATTTGAGTCTTACTGCTTGAGACTTGAATGTGCTTGTGGTCTTTGATTCTTTAGCTCTGTTCTCTTGACTCTTCGGAGCTGAGCTATGGGATGCTGAGTGTTTCAAGAGTTTCTCAAACCTGTGGGGACATTGTTTATAGAACTATGTGCTTTGAAAAGAGCTTTTACATACATTATCTGGCCAGAACTTCGTGGTCTTTTAAGAGCTAAGCATTTATATCCATTTTCCACACGGGAAATTGACTCTTGGGGACATTAAGGGCCCAAGGTCCCAAGGCTGCTGAGTTAGGGGTAGAGCTGGGCAAGAATCCAGATCATCTGAATTGTAGCCAAAGGTTATTTACTTACAACATTGAGGGGGTGTTGGATAGAAGGTAGTGTAGCTTAGTGGAAGGAAACAGAATATGGAACAAAGAAGACTTGAAGTAGGACTCAAAGGAAAAGGAAGGAAGGGGTGGTTGCTCTGCCTTGGTTCCTCTCCACTGCTGC
>NW_007726775.1:203750-206842 GCF_000696425.1 Galeopterus variegatus
GGACTCAAAGGAAAAGGAAGGAAGGGGTGGTTGCTCTGCCTTGGTTCCTCTCCACTGCTGCTAACTCAGGCTTAATGCCTCTGTTTTCTCTCAATTGCCCCCTTTTTAATGTGGAAGCCATAAGTGCTCATCATAAATGATTTAATCAGAACAGAAGGGGAAAGAGTAACCAGAAAAACTGCTCTGCTCTGGCCCAAGTGCCCTCTCAGATTGTCTCAACAGTGTTTGGATTAGTGTCACCATCTTTTCCACAGTACCTGGCATGGGTCAGGTACTCTTGAAATGCTTGTGAGGATGGTGAATTCTATCCCACATACTCTCTATTTCTATTTGGGGTGGGATATTGGTGTCTGGAACACATGTCCCTTCTCCATTTCAGGGGTCACTTGTCCCTTCTCCATTTCAGGGTTTCCCTAGCCGTGTGTGAAAATACAGCATCACGTTATTAATAGTGTACAAGTAGATGTCAACTGCCAGAGGCAGGGCTTCTCTGAGTGGAGCATTTAGTTCTGAAAGCCTAGGAGGGCTCCTATGCCCTCTCTTCTCAGAGGATAGTTGAGGCTGCAGAGCCTGCCCATTCTTCTTTCTCCCACGGATCCCTGCAGAGAAGCCCGTACATGGGAGGTTGACCAGAAGGCTGGCCAAGCCTGCTCTGCTCACTGCATGGAGGCAGGGAGCAAAAGAGAGTGGAGTCCAAACTTCCACCTGTTGTGAAATACGATCACTCTGCCCACCAGAAAAACGTGGCTCAGGAATGCTCTGGCTTTGGGCAGTTCCTCCTCCCTCCCTTACGGGCAAAGATGGACATACAAGGAAAGTAGTAGAAATGTCCCTGCCTTACACATAACTGAACTTTCCCCTATTAAGGTGACTCTTTTTCTAGGGCACAGTCCTTCTAACAGCCTCACTTAAATATGCAAATATTCTTTGAAGCAGAATGTATTTATACCTGCTATGTTAGAAGTTGTCATCAGAGATGACGAAGGTGTAGCTTCTGCCTGCAAGAAACTACAATCCAGAATGTGGGACAGACAGCCACCTAATAGTTGAAACACAGTGCTATAACAACAATGACAATAGCTAAGTGTTCATGGAACACTTACTATGCATAAACATTATGCTGAGCACATCACATGCTTTATCTCGTTCTGTCCTCACAATGATCCTGCTAAGGTAACTTTAGTATTCTCAGTTTTCAGACAAGGGAACTGAGGCTTAGAGAGGCTAAGTAGCTTGCCCAAGGTCACACAGATAGCAAGAGACAGAGCCAAGACTTGCTCCAAGAGTTCTGACTAGTCTATGCTTGCAACCATTGCATTATTTTCCCAGCAGAGAGGGCAATGCTGGGTGCTATGTGAGCCCAGAGAAGGGCAGTCACCCAGATCACAGAGGTCAGGGGGATCACAGAGAAGGTCACACATCACTCTGTGAATGCTTGAGCGCCTATTAGGAAGCAGCCAGTCAAATGGGGGGTAGAAAGAGGGAGCATTAGTAGGTCAAGTCTGCACAGGACATCTCAGCGGGAGAAGGATGGGGGAGGATGCTGAAAGGGGACAGAGGAGTGTGGAGAGGGGTGATATGAGGCTCAAGTTCACAAGTATGTATGAGCGAGCGAGCGAGCTCACCTCAGGGTGAACACAGAAGCGTTAAATAATGACCAGCGTTGAGGCTGGTTGACATAAAAATATTTATCTCTGAGGAGAGCACAAATGAAAATATCTAAGAGAGGAGGGAGGGGAGATATCAGGGCATCAGGAGCCGGAATCTCAACCATCTGGAATCCTACTGAGATTTGGCGGCCCATTCCAGAGCCTCAGGTATCTTGCCAAAATCTTTTTTTAAAAAAAATTTTGCGTTTTCCAAAATCTTTTTCAAAGGAGAAAAAAATCCAATAATGTTGCCTGCTATCTTACTGCACCAGAAACTCCTCACATTGGCATTTATAGACTTCCTGCCCATGGCCCAGAGAGCACGTAATGGACAGGTAGCCAAGGCAGCGAGGGGGGAGCAAGCAGCCGAGAGCTTGCTGTGCCTCCTTGGGTTTTCATTATCATTGCTGCCTTTGGCCATATGCTTTTCAAAAGCACTGACAAGCCTGGACCGATTTCAAAGGAATTCCTAAACCCAGATTTCATTATCATCATTACATCTCCGGACTGTCAGCGCTCTGCACAGGAAACACAAATTTATGGATGTTCTCGAATGTTTCTCTGTGAATGTTGATCAGCCTCTCCTCTCATTCCAGGAGATGTCTGTGATGTTGAAATAGATGCTAATAAATAGCCAATCCAGCACATTGCCAAGTAATGAAGTGCATTTCTCTTCCTTGAAATAGGATGTCTTGCCACTTGAGTGGGTTCCAGACGCTGCATAAAAAAAAAAAAAAGGAATAAAGTGGTTTCTTTTTTAGTCTGTTTGGTTGTTCCTTACCACCCCCACCCCCACTGCCACTTTTTAAAACAGAATGAAAACAGACTCAATCTGCTGAGAATACCACTTTTTTGAAGTACGGCATGGACCCTGTTTGTGCTGCAGCTGTCATCCAAGGGGTTGGTCATTCTTTGCCACCACTGGATACCCCATTTGGTTATGACCCTCCATGCATTCTGGGTCTTTCCCCATCCTTTTTCTTGCCCCCCCCCATAACAACCTGTTCAATTTCACAAACAGAAGAACTAAACCAGAGGCTGCCGAGTCAGGAGCAGAGCCTGGGAGAACCTACAACCAAAAGGGGCTCTGGAACTCTGCAGCATCCTTGACCCCATCTCCATCCCAAAGGACAGCATGCTTCTTTGCAAGAATGATACTATCATACTAAAGCATCTGAAGAACTAAAAGCCTTGAGTACACCAGGTGTTCTGTTCACATTTGTATGAAGGGAGCAAAGCAAAGGGGTAAATACTATAAAAACTCAGGAGTCTTCCTTCCACTTGAAAGAAGTTCTTGGATGGGCGAGGTATGCAGGGATCTGGGGTATGTTGAGATATTCCATCCAAAATGAAAGACAGGTTACTTCACCTTGTATCTCATTATTAAGAAACCCTTGGATATTGGAGGCAGAATGATAATAACACATTTATTTTTATTTATTT
>NW_007726775.1:208326-210021 GCF_000696425.1 Galeopterus variegatus
GGATTTGAAGATGGTCTCAACAATCAATAATTCTTAAAACAATATTTATTCAGCATTTTCCTTCAGAATTGCAGCTTCAGATAAAGCAACACTTCTTGTTCATTTCTCACACAGACGAGTACTTTAAAGTCATAGTATGATTCTTCTTTTGGCTACATTTACATCCCACCCATGTAAGAAAACACCTTGCCCTCGGCCTAAGCTTCCTCCTGAAGCTCTTCTTTGACAGTTCAGTAAATCGGGGAGTCAAATTTTCAATACTCATTCTGTGGAATTCCCAAATGTGATAAAACAAAGTGTTACTATTATTTTTAACCCCTCTCTTGCCTTTAAGGGTAGTGGGGACTTTCGTTTGCTAAGTTCAATTAAAGTCACGGTCCTTAGTACAGTAACCTTGTACATTCTTGGGGATAGAGTTTAATGGTGGAGTAAGGAAAGCATATACAGTTTTTGATGTAGAAGCTAGAAGAAAGCAAAATTACTGTGTTTAAGGAATAAGAAACTATAAAATAGAGATAATAATTGTTTCAGGACATAGGACTGTTTTGAGGGCTAAATGAGATAAAGTGTCTGGGCACAGTTCTCAGTAAGTAGTAAGAGCTGAATCAATGTTAAAATGTTTTGTACTGTTATTGTTGTTGTTGCTGTTATACAAACCTTTCTTGAAAAAACATGTTAATGACAGAAATAGAATAAAGAAGGGAATATTTTAAAAATAAAAGGATCAGAATCAAAAAGAGAATCATGGGTCTTGCTCGTTAGCTCAGTTGGTTAGAGCATGGTGATGATCAACACCAAGGTCAAGATTTCAATCCCTGCACTGGCCAGCTGCCAAAAAAAAAAAAAAAAAGAGTTAGAAGAGAATCAAAATAAGTAGAGGGCCAGCTTGTGGCTCAATTGGGAGAGTGTGGTGCTGATAACACCAAAGTCACAGGTTTGGATCCCTATATAGGGATGGCCGGTTGCTCACTGGGTGAGTGTGGTGCTGACAACACCAAGTCAAGGGTTAAGATCCCCTTACCGGTCATCTTTTGAAAAACAAACAAACAAAAAACCATATATCCAAGGAATGTAAACCAAGGCAGTCTGTTAACCTCTCTTGCTCTATTTACTTGTATGCAAATTAAGATCCCCTTACTGGTCATCTTTTTAGAAAATAAATAAATAAATAAGAAGTAGAAATGACGTTTGGGAGTGTTACTTGCAATGCCAATTTAAACAGAGCTAGAAATAAATATTAAAGAAAGTTAGATTATAGAATAAATGTATATGTTATAAAGCTTGACGATGAAAAGTAAAATAACATGTACTAAAAGTAAGGGAATAGGAAGAAGTATAAGAGTGCTCGTTTGTTTTAGGTGTGTCTTTAGAATATAACACACAATTAGGTTTTGCTTTGTGAGCCATTCTGAAGGTCTTTTTGTTTTAATAACTAAATTTTGCTCATTTCCATTAAGTAACATGACTTGTTTGATGTTGTTTCTGTAATACATTGTTTTGTATTCTCTTTTTTAGCTTTAAAAACCTTTTGCTCTGTGTTTGCTTTTCTTTTTCCATTGAAATTTTTATTGAGACAATTTTATTTTATTTTATTTTATTTTTTCTGAGTTGAAGCCTTTTTATTTATTTATTTATTTAAATTTTTATTTTGTTAATATACAATGTGGTTGATTATTATGGCCCATCACCGAAACC
>NW_007726775.1:211103-213603 GCF_000696425.1 Galeopterus variegatus
AGTTGCAGTGGCCTTATTATTTTTAATGAAAATAAAGTTATTGAGGAGAGAGGGAGAAGAGATGAGGAAAGAAAGACTGAGAAAAATAAGACAGGTTATTTAATAATATGAATAGAAAAAAAGGAGTCATAAAAAAGATTAAAATGAAAATATTAGGTATGCAAAACACAATAGTTGCAAAAATAGATGGGATAAACAGCAGGATGGATTCACCCAAAGAACAAATTCATGAATCAGAAGATCAAGTTAAGAAATTCTTCCAGAGGGTACAAAAAAAAAATAACATATAAAATACAAGCTAAGAGATGTGAAGAATGGAAGATGGAAAGTTAATATCCAGATAGCAGACATCTCAGAATATGAGAAGAATAAAATTATGAGAAAGTAATGTCTGAAGTAATAATAAAGTTCACAGAATTAAAAAATTTCATTACACGTCAAGGTGGGTAGGCAAGAAAAAAATTCACACTTAGAAACTTCTTAGTGAAATTTAAGAACATCAAAGATAAAGAGAAAATTCTAAAAATCTTCCAGAAAACATCAGAGAGAAAGAGCCTCCAGAGCAGATCATCTATAAAGAGGTAAGAACCATATTGACATAGGTTTTCACACAGAAAATTATATCCAAGAAGTCAATGGAGTCATAATTTTAGAGTATTAAACAAAATAATTTTAAGCCTATAATTTTTTAAGCATCCAATTTATAATCTAAATGTGAGACTACAATAAAAATGTTCTCAGGAACAAAAGGCATTAGAAGGTTACCACATGAAAAATACTTTAGAAATGTTCTAGGGGAAGTGTTCATACTAAGAGAAACCAAGAGGACCCTACAAGATATTTGGAAAATGAAAGGCCAATTAAATAACTCAGCAAATGTTATCATCATTTAAAAACTTAATGACCAAAGGTAAAAAGAGAAAAAGTATATCTATAACAATCTGGAACTGATCTTCAAGACAATCTCAAAATGATCGTAGTCATGATGGACATAAAACTATGTTAAAGCTATTGTTTTGTTTGGAGGGTAATATGTTGATAAACAAATTAATAGTAGTAAATAAACATAAATGTGGCTCTTAAGGGCAATCATACAACAAAAAGAAAAAGCACTTAATTTTATCTGTTTAGTGGAAAACAGGAAAAGAAAAAAGAAATGAGTGAAGTACAGTATATAGAAAATATAAAATAAGTCCCAGAAATGTCAACAAATAAAAATGAGTAAAATTCATTAATTAAAATCTTGAAACTCTCAAATAAGATGGAAAACACACACACACACACACACATACACAAGATCCAACAAGATGCTATCTATATGAGGTATACTGAAAGCAAAGAAAAATGATAGGTTGAAAATTAAAGAATAAAAAAAGATATGAACAAAAAGAAAGCTGGGTAGTATTCTTTCTCTTCGATGAAATAGATTTCTTGACAAAAATTGTAACAAGAGACAAAGAGGATTGTTATATGCTAAGCAAGGAATCACAGAACAAGGACATATAACCATGTATATGGAGCAAAAACATAGCTTCAAAATATATAAAATAACTACTGATGGATCTCTGAGATAAACAGATTATCAATTATAGTTGGAGATTTTAACTACAAGTTGATCGATCAGCAAACAAAAAGTAAGCAGGGATATAGAAAATCTGAATGACACTATTAGTAATATCCAGCTGCTAAATATATATTGAACTCTGCACTAAACAGAGAATACATTTTTTTAGACCACATATGATATTTTTAAAAATTTACTATATACTGGGCAACAAAGGAAGCCATAATTAATCCCACAGAATCAATATTATACAAATTATTTTCGTAAAGGACTAGAGAGTATATATTTTTGGCCTTGTGGGCCAGATGGTGTCTGTGTTAACAGCTAAACCTGGGCACATAAGCAGCCATAGACAATGCGTAGATGAATAGGTATGGCTGTGTTCCACTTACTGTATTTTCAAAAACAGGTGGCTGGACAGACTTGAACCATGGACTGTAACTTTCTGAAACCATGGTATAGTCTAACATAGACATTCTACAGAGCCATCTGGAAAACCTAAGCAAAATAAGCATAGTATATAATTTGTGGCTTAGTAATCCCACTCTGCATATATGCGTATATCACAAAGAAATTCTTGAGTAGACCCGTAAGGGGGCATATCTGGAGATTTCAATGCTCTTTGCAGGGATTTTGGGGCAATCTAAGTGTTGATCACTGGGGAACTGGATAAGTCCTATGTGCTGGATAAACCCCAGAAGACTATGCAGCATGTGGAAGCAACAGACTAGAGGTGCTCAAGCAGCATGAATATATATTAATATCAGAGTGCTAAGTCAAAAACATGAGAAACAGGGCCGGCCCGGTGGTGCACTGGAGAGTGCTCTGCTTGGGAGTGCGGCAGCGCTCCCGCCGAGGGTTCGGATCCTATGTGGAGACCGGTTCCCGCTTACTGGCTAAGCGCGGTGCGGGCGCAACACCGAGGGTTGCGATCCC
>NW_007726775.1:215513-222408 GCF_000696425.1 Galeopterus variegatus
AAAAAAAAAAAAAAAAAAAAAAAAAAAAAAAAAAAAAAAATTTAAACAGAAACCCAGTGTTTATGGCCAAAGATATCAGGAAAAAGACCCCTGCAGGCCTGAAAGTAGGGGGTAGAATTCTATAGGTAAGAAAGCCAGAGAAAGAAATTCAATAATTCAGTATATAAATCCACACAAGTCTCAGCATAACTATGAACTACGCGTGCATGGACAAATGCAAATATTTGAACCACGTGATCAAATCTCAGAGTGTCTAACCACTGAAGAGCACATGTGCAGGATATACCCAAACAAAGGTGACAAAGATCTAGGGAACGGAAGCAGGATTTGAACCACTTGCACAACTTTCAGAATAATCTCTAAGTGTGCATGAACAAGAGAGACCCAAAGGATCATGACAAAGGCTTAGAGAACTGAACTGAGACTTTAACCTCCTCAGAAGGCAAGACAGACATTGCATTCTGGGCCTAATAAGGTTGATTGCCTGCTAAAACAAAAACATAAACATTCTCCAGGGATTATAACAGGATCCAGAGTCTATCCAACACAACATTCACAATGTGCAAAATGCTATACAAAATTACTCAACATAGAAAGGAACTAGGAGATGTGGATAATTCTTGAGGGAAAATACAATCAACAAACACCAACCCCAAGATAACCCAGATGGTGGAATTACCTGACAAAATTTTATTTGAAAATTTATTTATTTATATTTTTTTGCACAAAATTTAATAAAAAACAAACAAAAATAGGAAAATGGTTGCCTTCAACATTTTCCAGGTTGTGAAAGGTTTACCACTAACGTATACAAAATGCTATTCTTCTCTCAGGCCAAAAGGCAGTACAATCATGCCATACAACACTACCCTGTGCCTTCTCCAACAGCTAGGCTAGCGAGTTGTCAGTGCCAGACCAGACATCTGGTGTAGCTTTTTCTCTCTGACAGAAATTTAAAGCAGCATTTATAAGTATGCCCCACGAGGCAAAGAAAACACATTGAAATGAATGAAAAGAGAGATATTCTCAACAAAGAAACAGAAACTGCAAAAAAAGAACCAATGTAATACTAAGATATTTTATATTACAAAATAGCTGGAAGAGAAGCTTTTGAATGTTCTCACCGTAAAGAAATGATAAATGCATGCTTAAGGTGATGGAAATGCTAAATATCCTGATTTGATCATTGTACATCATATATATGTATATGAAACATCATATTGTACCCTACAAATATATACAATTCCAGTGTGTCAATTAAAAAGAAAAGAATTAAATGAAAATTTCAGAGCTGAAAAATACAATCTCTGAAACAAAAAACTCACTGGATATTCTTAGTAGTAGAGAAGACAGAGGAAAGAATAAGTAAAATTAAAGATATAGAGCAATAGAAATTATCTAATCAGAGGAACCAAGTGCAATATATATTGAAAAAAATGAACAGAACCTTAGGTAGGGATCTGTGAAAAAATATCAAAAGACACATGTGTAACTAGGGTCGCAAAATCAGAAGAAAAAGAGATTTGTACAATAAAAGGTGTTTGAAGAAATAATGCCCCCAAATGTCCCAAATTTGGTAAAAAGATGCAAATCCACAAATTCAAGAAGCTTAGCAAACCCTAAACAAGATAAACTTAGAGAAAACCACACTTAGAAACTTCATAATAAAAGTACTCAAAACAAAAAATTAAAAAAAATCTTTTAAATCAACTAGAGAAAACAGCACTTTATACACAGGGGAACAATGACTTGAATGCTTATAGATTTTTTTTTTTTTTTTTTTCTTTTTGTCTAGATTTTTGGATTTGATGTGGCATAGTAAGAAGAGGCACAGGGAATGAGGATGGGCTTTGAAGTCAGAAACTGAGTTTGAGTTCTGTTTGAATAATGTTGAGGGAGACATTATTTAATCACCTTGACCCCAGTGTCTCATCACTGAAGTGGGGCTGTCACCACCCCCTCATAAAGCTATTTTGAGGATTCAATGATAACACGTAACAGTGCATGATATTTATTGTTAATTTTTCTTCCCCTTAAAGAAGTGTGCAAAGAGCATTTGGCTACTTTAATTCCTGACTCTGACAACAAGCCTTCTCAGTCACTGTTTAGAACTGTGTTTAGGGTATGCCAGTAATACTCTGGAGAGCCAGTGAAAGTGATGGACAAGAGATAGTCCCTTTGTCCACCTCTTGTAATAGCTTGAATGTCCTTACTGCTTCATCAGGCAAAAACTTAGAGAAAACCACACTTAGAAACTTCATAATAAAAGTACTCAAAACAAAAAATTAAAAAATATCTTTTAAATCAACTAGAGAAAACAGCACTTTATACACAGGGGAACAATGACTTGAATGCTTATAGATTTTTTTTTTTTTTTTGTCAGAGACTATGGAGGCATGAACACAGTAGAATTGTCAACTCAGAATTTTATATTCAGCAAAAATGTTCTTCATGAATGAAGGTGAAATAAAGACATTTTTTCAGATGAAGGGAAACTAAGAATTCACTGCCTGCTCTACAATAAATGCTAAAGGAAGTTCTTCAGGTTGAAAGGAATGTTTCTAGAGGGAAATGTAGCTCTTTAGAAATGGAAAGCCACAGAAATGATAAAGAGCTGTGTAAAAAATAACAGACTACCTTTTTTCCTCTCAAATTTAAAAACACATATGCTTGTAATCTTTACATATGCAAAAATTATAACATTGTCTACTGAGGTTTTCAATGGATGTAGATGTTATGTGTATGATAACTATATCAATAAGATCAGTGGTAGTGGGGTACTCAATGGACCTATATAGCTGCCAGTTTTGTCTACTTTATCTGAAATAGTGCAAGGTTAACTCTAAGTAGATTGCGAAAGGTTTGGTAAGTATATTGCAGTCTGTAGAGTAACCACTAAAACTAAAAACCACAACAAATTCCAACAGCACAAAGATATATGGCCAAAAAGCCTATCAATGAATTAAAATGGAACATTATGAAATATTCAAGTAATCCAAAAGAAGGCAGAAAAAGGGAAAAGAACAACAACAACAAAAAAGAAGGAACCAACATAGAACAAATAATAAAATGGCAGACTTTAATCTAATCATATCAATAACTACATTAAATGTTAGACAATTAACACTTTTAGTTCAGTGGAATGGGATTGAGAGTCCAGAAATAAACCCTTATGTTTATGATCAATTGCTTTTCAACAAGGCTACCAAGATAATTCAATGGGGGAAAGAATGTTCTTTTTAACAAATGGTGCTGAGACACTGGATGTCCACATACAAAAAATGAAGTTGGATCCCTACCTCACACTACACGCAAAAATTAACTCAAAATGGATCATAGACCTAAATGTAAGACCTATGTTAAATTTCCAAATAAATTTTAGTCACTTTATCAATTTCTACAAAGAAGCCAGGTGAGCATTTAATACGAATTGCATTGAATCTACAGATAAATTTGGGGAGTATTTTCATCTTAACCATATTAAGTCTTCCCACCCATGAACATGGATGTCTTTCTACTTATTTAGATCTTTAATTTCTTAAACAATGTTTTCTAGTTTTCAGAGTATAAGTTTTGTACTTCTTTTGTTAAATGTATTCTTAAGTATTTTACTTTTTATGCTATTATAAAGGGATTTTTTCCTACTTTTATTTTTGATTATTCATTCCAAATGTACAGAAATGCAATTGGTATTTGTATATTGGTCTTATATCCTGCAACCTTGCTGACCTTGTTTATTAGTTTTAATGATATTTCAGTGGATTCCTTAGGACCTTCTATTTACAAAATTATGTCATGTGTGAATAGATAGTCTTACTTCTTGTCCAAGTTGGATGCCCTTTATTTTAATGTATTGTCTAATTACCCCAGCAGAACCGCCAGTATAATGTTGAATAGAAGTGATGAGAGTGGACATCCTTGTCTTGTTTCTGATCTTAGGGGGAAGGCATCCAGTCTTTCACCATTAGTTGTAGATTTTTCATAGATATACCTTATAAAGTTAAAGAAGTTTTCTTCTATTCATAGTTGTTCAGTGTTTTTATCATGGAAGTGTATTGGATTTTGTCAAATGCTTTTTCTGCATCTATTGAGATGATCATGTGGTTTGTGTCCTTTATTCTAATGATATGGTGTATTACATTGATTTTTGGATGTAAAAGCCAACTTGCATTTCTGGGATAAATCTTTCTTGATCATAACATATAATCTCTTTTAAGAAAATGGTTTATTAGGTATGAAACCAAAGGTACAATAACCAAAGAAAAAATAGATAAATTGAAATGCATCAAAGTTAAAATTTCTTGTACTTCGAAGGACACCATCAAGAAAGTGAAAAGACAGCCCACAGAATGGGAGAAAATGTTTGCAAATTATATATCTGATAAGGGAATTATATCTAGACTATATAAAGAACTATATTACAACTTAATAAGACAATAACCCAATTTAAAAATGGGCAAAGGATCTGAATAGATATTTCATTAAAGAAGATAAACAAATGGCCAATAAGCACATGAAAAGATGCTAACTATCATTAGCCATCATAGAAGTGCAAACGAAAACCACAATTAGACACCATTTCATACCCATTAGGAGAGCTAAAATAAAAAGACACAATTAAAAGCATTGGTGAAGTTGTGGAAAATTACATACATTCTGGTTGGATTGTAAAATGGTACAGCCACTTTGGGAAACAGTTTGGAAGTTTCTTAAAAAGTTAAACAGTCAAATTTATAGAAACAGAAAATAGAATGGTGGTTGCCAGGGGCTGGGCGGAGGGTAGGATGAGGAGTCATTGTTTAATGAGTACAGAGATTCAGTTTTGCAAGAGGAAAAAGGTTGGGGATGGATGGTGATGATGGTTGCACAACAATGTGAATGTATTTAATGCCACAGAACTATCCACTTAAAACTGGTTAAAATGGTTAATTTTATATTATGTATAATGTACCACAATTAAAAAAAGTTAAACATAGAATTATCACATGACCCAGCAATTCCACTTGTAGATATCTACCCAAGAAAAATTAAAACATATATTTATACAAAAATGTAAATATGAATGTTCATAGCAGCACTATTCATGATAACCAAAAAGTGGAAACAGCCCAAATGTCCATCAATTGATGAATGGATAAGCAGAATGTGGTATATCCATACACTGGAATATTGCTTGGCAATAAAAAGTAATTAAGTATTGATACATGCTATAACATGGATTAGCCTTGAAAACATTGTGCTAAGTGAAAGAAGCAAGTCACAAAAGATTACATATTGTATTAATATGATTCCATTCATATGAAATGTCTGGAATAGGAAAATCCATAGAAATAGAAAGTAGATTTGTGGTTTCCAGGGACTAGGGACAGAGGGAAATGGAGAATGACTGTTAATGGATGTGAGGTTTCTTTTGGGGGGTCATGAAAATATTCTAAAATTAGATAGTGGTGATGGTTGGACAGTTCTGTGAGAATACTAAAAATGACTGAATTGTACATGTTAAAAGGGTGAATTATATGGTATGTAAATTGTATGTCAATAAAGTTATTTTAAAAATTACATTGTCACACCATTTTTTTTTTTTTAGTTAATTCTTAATAATAGATTTCATAAATTACATAGATACAAAGGAAGAAAAAGGCAGGTATTTTTAAATATTCAATATTAAACATCACTAAGAAAATGTTAGTTATAAATAACTTGAGGCCCTAGTAAAATGCCATACCTTGCCACATTGCTTGTAGGCAATTCCCTTTTGGTTACAGTACTCATAGATGAGGGCTGCGCCTTGTACACATAATTTAGCTTTCAGAGATTCAGGTTTATAATAAATTCCACTATGTATGACACCACTGTTATGTCCATGGTCTGTGAATTACATGTTGATAAAACCGTTTTAAAAATTGTGCATATTTATAGAAAAGTATCTAGAATGATATTTACCAAATGTGTACAAATTGGGGTGATTTATTGCCTTTATGTCAGTTGGATTTAAAAATAAGGAATATAAATTCATTTTTATAAAAATAAGCCTCTGCTTTCAGAGAAGAATGGGGCAAGTGAATCCAGACCAAAGAAGTCTTGGAACTTGAAAGAAGGGGAGTGGTTGTTCTGTGGCAAGAGGAGTAGATTTTGGAAAGAAAAATCTTGTGTTTCCAGTGGCTGTTTTCTGCTGTGCCTATGATTGCCGAAGAAATGCAAACTTCATTAGCACGATTACAATTAGCAACATAACTTCATTTTTACATTCTCCTAAGCTGAATAGCTGTCAAGGAAAAAAACTTCTCATGATGCAATTTTACTGAACTCAGAGGATCTGCTGGGACAGACAATTTACTGACAGAAAGGCCACTTTCAAAGAGGCAAGAACAGAAATATCTCCTTTCCATGGTGTGCCTCTGATTTAATCATGGAAAAGTATGCCTGCAAACATTATCTCAGCAGGCCAATCTATAATCAGAGCTCTAATTTTCCTCCAGGCACTTTCTTCTGAATTGCCCAAAGGAAGCCAGTGAGAGGTGCCTATGCAACCACAATAATGGATCTAAACCTTTTCAATGCCAGCACACTACAGAGCTGATGTGTGGGAAGTGGGACGTTGCACAGTGCTATGGGAGAAAAGCGAATGCATGACCATAGGGCTTGCATCCAAATTCCTCCCTCTCGGAAAGGTTAGCTGGGTTGAGCCACAGAACCTCCGTAAACATTTTCTTTGTGGACACTTCCTTTTGAAGCACTGATCTCAGAGAAAGTTTGCCTTGGCCACTGGAGTATCTGGAACAAGATGAAGATAATCACTAAAACCAAAAGAGCAGGCTTTGAGAAACTTTCCTTGCTTCAAGAATGATAAGAGTTAGGGGCCGGCCCGGTGGCGCACTGGATAGTGCGCCGCTTG